>NC_056744.1:480587143-480697971 GCF_019279795.1 Protopterus annectens
CTTAGATTACCGTTGACAGATTAGTGTCTTGAGAAGCTAGAGATGAGTGAACAAGAGACCCATGACTTGTGTTAGAGGGTTTGCCTGGGAAGGAGAGTTGTGGTGGCTTCTTACCATTAGTTCAGGCAGAAGTGGCCTTAGGTCAATTGGTGCCCTAGGCAGAAGGGCTCCACAGCGCCCCCCACCACACTAGCTGGTGCCCCCATCCTTGTCTTACTACACCAAATAAATACTGGAAAAGCACCCCTGCTAGAGCGGCGCCCTAGGCTGCCGCCTAGTTGGCCTATGCCTAAGGCCGGCTATGAGTTCAGGGTGTGACACCCGTTCACTGGCCCAGCAATCAAGGAGCCTCGATCCTCACCACTAACACCAGTGATGGGTGTTCATATAGGGGAAAGGATAATAAATACTCACACAGTAAAGTACAATTTCCCTTAAGAGCACACATAGATCACAGTCAGTCTGGGGCTGATTTCTCCCTTTCTCTCCAGGTCCCCAATAAAACTCCCCACTGGCACAGCTATGGGGTCCAGATCTCAGCCTAGTGGGCAAGCTAAAGCCACCAGCACCCTCTCTGTCCAACCAGTGCTTTGTGTCCCTGCCCAAGTAGCTGACACACACACACTTTGAGATAAGAGTTTATACAGCCACACAGACACTCCTGGGGAAGGCTGGCACAGGTTCTTCAGCTTTTCACCTTTTCTGCCCATTCTAAAAGGTAGAACCAGCTGCCACCACCCACTGATATTTATCAGCTACTCAAAGGCCCTTAATAGGGTGTCCAATTATTGCTGTGCAATATTATTATCCAAAGGTTAAGTGCAACCAAACAGTCAAGACTATTTGGAGTGACTTGGTACAGCATCACTATATACATGCAGTGTACTCCTTAGAACTTAAATTATCTCTACACAAAACAGCCACAGGTAAAAGGTTTAAAAATATTTAATAATAAGTAATAAAAACACAAGACAATACCTCTTACTACACAGTGCCAGTTAAGAGTTCAGAGATCACAGAGAAGTACTTAAAATAATACCGTAGAAAATTTTCGACATCAACACAGAAAAACACTTAGTCTAATCTTCCTAATTCCTAGCTATTTCTAAGAGAAAACACAGTTCTAAATAAGTTGCATATAGAAACAGGCAGTGCTGGTGAGTTGAATGTTTTCAAGACAAAATGCTCTGAGCTCTCTGATTCTCTCTCTCTTTAAATTGATAATTGATAATACAGAGCTGCTTCACATGACATCATTCTTCACACTTCTCTGGTGTTCCCAGGCTAACAGAAACTACATTTACATTCTTTACACCTGGTCAGAAACCAGAGCAATAAAGGACATTTATACATGCAAATTCTAGCTATTAACTCTGGCCTTAAAACAATAGGCAGGATGCCTCCCACTAGACATATCGGCTCCGAATTTTAACATCAAAGACAGTCATGAAATGCTTGACTTAGCTTTCTTACAGCAGAGTGCACTGTTACATTTTTGCAGTTCAATATCCAGTGCAGTCTTTTCACATTTAAGAGAACAAGCCTGTGGGCTTACATTAATATTTACAAATGACAGAATTATCTACAAAATTCTATCTGGCTAGGCTGGCAGCCTTCACCTATCTTCACACATCTTTCCCCCTGAAGAACTCAAGCTAGTTTTTCAAGTGACCCTTGAGAAACATTGGTTGAAAGGGTTAGGTCTATCTGAGTATACCTTACCCCATTCCCTGTCTTGAGAGCCCATCTGCGTTGGCATTGCTAATCCCACTGCAGTGCTGCAGTGACATATCATACGCTTGCAACCATAGGCTCCATCTTAGCAACTTGGCATTTTGCTGAATGGCTCTGTTCTTCCTTGTCAGATCTGTGAGGGGAGCAGCTGTGGTACTATAACTGGGGATGAACTTTCTCTAGTACCCTGCCGTCCCTAAGAATGCCCTCACCTGCTTTTTGGTAACAGGTGCAGGCCATGCCTGAATGGCTTTTACTTTGGCAGGTTCTGGCCTGATCTTACCACTCCTCACTCTATGTCCCAGGTAGGAGACCTCTGCCATACCCACCTGACATTTGCTCGGCTTAATGGTCAACCCTGCCCTCTGTAGTCTGCCCAGCACCTCTCTGACATGTTGAAGGTGCTTCTGCCAGGAATGGCTGTAGATGGCAATATCATCCAGGTAAGCAAGAGCAAACCCTCCTGCTCCTACTAGGATATGATCTACCAGCCTCTGGAAAGTTGCTGTGGCATCTCTCATCCCAAAGGGCATCTTTGTGAACTCATACAAGCTGAAAGGGGTCACAAAGGCTTACTTCCCTTTAGCACAGGGAGTCAAGGGCACCTGCCAGTAACCCTTAGTAAGATCAATGGTTGTAAGATACTTAGCCCCACCCATCTGCTCTAGGACCTAGTCTGTCCTAGGCATGGGGTAAGCAATGTCATCTGACTCTGTGTGACTATTTAATTTCCTGTAGTCCACACAGAACCTGGTGCTGCCATCCTTCTTTGGCACCAGCACCACTGGGGAGGCCCAGGGAGTGTTGGACTCTTGAATTACCCCTAGTTCCAACATTTCTTGTTTCTCCTCCCTCAGGCACCCTACAAGAGGCCTGCCGAATAGGCCTTTGGGGTCCTGTATCCCCCTGGTACTGCACCAGGTGGGTACACTCTGGTTTCCCAGTGAACACGTCCCCAAACTCCTGTAACCTTGCTGGGATTGCTCGAACGTGGGTAGGAGATAGCTGCTGAGACATTGCTACCCCTTCCACTGAGGTGTTAGTCCGAGCCTCACTGAGGAGATCAGTCACCAGATCTCCCTCAGACTCCTCCTGTAATCTACTGCAAATGCTCAGCACAAGGGCCTCCCTATCATGGTAAGGTTTCATCATGTTAACATGGTACAATTTGTGCCCCTGCCTCCTGCCTAGCAGTTCCACCATGTAGTTAACATCACTTACCTTTCTTACCATCTTGTAGGGTCCCCCTCAAGGTGCTTGCAGCTTGTTGTGTCTGACAGGAATGAGAACCATTACCTGCTGCCCCACAGCATACTTTCTAGCTCGAGTATTCCTGTCATACCACACCTTTTTCTGTTGGGGCTTCTGCCAAGTTCTCCTGGGCCAAGCCCATGTGTTCCCTGAGCCTCCTCTTGAGGTTTAGGACATATGCCCCAACAGACTCCTTGTGAGGTTCACACTCACTTTCCCACTCATCTCGAATTAAATCTAGAGGTCCCCTCACCCTATGCCCATACAGCAACTCAAAGGGTGAAACACCTGTGGATTCCTGGGGAACCTCTCTGTAACCAAACAACAGATGGGGCAAATATTTGTCCCACTCCCTCTTAAACTGGCCTGCAAATACCCGTTGCATGGACTTAATTGTAGAGTTTAACCTCTCAACAAGACCATTAGTCTGGGGATGGTAAGATGTGGTCTTCATGTGCTTCACCTCACAGTACTTCCACAGATAAGCCAGCATGTCTGACATGAAATTGGCACCTCTGTCAGTGAGAATTTCTTTTGGGAAACCTACCCTGCTGAAAATCTCTAACAAAGCATTTGCCACCTTTTCTGCCTCAGTGGAGGACAGAGCCACTGCCTCAGGGTATCGTGTAGCATAATCCACTACCATTAGGATATACTTTTTCCCTGTGGAGCGTGGGGTACTCAGAGGCCCCACAATATCCATAGCTACCCACTGAAATGGCTCCTCAATCACAGGCAAAGGCATCAAAGGAGCTCTCACATTGTCTCCTGCCTTGCCTACCCTTTGGCACTGCTCACAGGTCCTGCAGTACCCTGTTACATCACTGGAAATTCCAGGCCAATAGAAGTTCTGTATAATACATCTCTTGGTACATTTTATGCCCATATGACCTGCAAAGGAAATACCATGGGCTATGACTAGAAGTGCCAGATGGTAGGCTCTAGGCACTACCAACTGCTGTACTCTCTCTCACCTTCTAGCCCTCCCTCAGGGGTCCACTCTCTGTACAGTAACCCTTTGTCCCAGTATACGGATTCCCCCTTCCCTTGAGAATCAGGTGCCTCCCTAGCTACGTGCCTCAGGCCTTGCAGTGTAGGGTCTGAGAGCTGAACTTGTCTCAGCTCTCTTTCTATAACCCTTCCCAGCTCCACTTCCACAGGAAGTCTGGTATCCTCTGACAGTGGTGCCTCACTGTCCCCCTTGGTACTACTATTCACCTCTACCTTTGCAGTCACTGTGTCCAAGGGAACATCAGTACCCACAAGCAGCTGTGGCTCACCTTCAGTCTCACTGCTACAGCGTAGCTTCCTCCCTGAAGTAACCACCTCACCAGTCCTGGCTGCAAGTATGCAGTCTGTCTGGGTCTTCCCCAGGCTACCAGACCCACATGATTGTCTCCTAGCCTGACTGCGTGTAACTGCATAAGCACATGGTACTGCCTCATCCAAATCCTTCCCTATCAGGACATCTGCAGGATGGTAGTTCAGTACCCTGGTTGTCTCAAGACAACCTACTATTGGCATTTTGTCTTCCCCACTTACTGGCACTCTCACCTTTTGTTCCCCACCTTGCCTCCGTGGACATCTTTATGCCACATGGCCCCACTGGTTGCATTCAAAATATCTAACCCTAGGTCCTGGACATGTACCTGGACTAATGGCTTCCCCTGCTACTGGCAGATTCTGTTGGGGCAGTCTGTGCTGCCCACCATGGGTTTCTTTAGACCCATGAGCAGTACTGGGGGTCCCTTTCCTGTGCAGGGCTGACCTGCTTGCCAGGTATATGTCTCCCTTCTTCCCCAACTCATCTGAAGTAGCACATTGTCTATCAGCTAACCAGATCCTCATGTCCTCATGCAAAGTGCTAAGGGCTTGTTCCCTCACCAAAAGGTCTGCCAGCCCTTCAGAAGTGGTGACCTGACATCCACTCACCCACCTATGGAAAGAAGTGCTCACTTCAGCAACATATTCACGCACACTTTCATCTGCCTTGCGACTCTGCTCACGAACTGTTTTCCTATAAATTTCAGCTGTTAGCTTAAAACATTCTACAAGCAATGCTTAACAACAGAGTAATTAAAACAGTCAGCATCAGACATTTTAGACAGCACAGTTACAGCTTTACCAATGGAGCAAGGGGGTCAGGAACTGTACCCAAAGCCTTTGGTCAACATCATACTGTTTACATACCCTCTCAAACATATGAATGAAACTATCAAAATTATCCCGCTCATCAAACTGCGGAAGAAATTTACTGACCTTTTGTGCTTCTGGGGTCCAGTTACTCCCTTCCCCATTACCTCCATGACTCTGGCGAAGAGTCAGCATCTCCTTCTCATGCTGCCTCTGCCTCTCCTTTTCCTCAGCTTCCAGGCATAGCAGTTTCTCATTCTCCTCAGCCTGCAGACATCTCAGTCTCTCAGCTGCTTGTATTTCCAAACGCCTGGCCTCCAACTCAAGTCTCATTAGATCCAGATGGATTTTTAAGTCCTCTGCAGAAAGGTTGAGCTGTCCATTCTCTGAGTGTGATACATCTCCACTGCCAGTCTGATCGTCCCCCTGGTTGCTGTTGTCTGATAAAGATGTGACCAAAGCTACAATCATAGATTCATAGGTTGGTACTGGGCTATCTGCCCGAAGCATATATTAGCCCAGCCACTTTGTGCGGTATTCACCACCACTTTAGTAGTTCCCTACACCCTTGTACTAGCAGCTAGTACCCTTGGCCCCTATCTAGTAGTGCTGTTGGTGTGATCCCCGGTGTGAACTTTCTGTTACCCGTCCACTCATCAAGGTTCCTCTTGAAGAGTGATAGTGAGGGGCTCTGTCTTATGTAGATCGGGACCCTGTTCCATAGTAAGGGAAGTCTCTGCGAATGGAATCTATCCCTCCAGCATGTTCTATTCATTGTTGTGTTGAGGTTTATATCCCTAGATCATGTTGCTTGAGTAGATTTGGTTTTGCTAAGATGGAGCATGTTCATTTCTGGGTTGGACATGGCTCTGTACGTTAGACAGAGATCGCCTCTGAGAAAGCGGTATGCAACAGAGAACAGTCTCAGCTTTTTCAATCGTGCTGCATAGGGCAACTGTTTGAGGCCAGTAATACTCTTGGTTAGGTACCTCTGTGGTCTCTCCAGCTGCTGGAGATGTCTAGCCAGGTACATTCCAAATGGTGCATTGTACTCAATAATGGGTCTGATGAGGGAAGAGTAGAGGGGCACCACTACATCTTTAGATCTTGATGCGAACCCTTTCGTGATCAGATGGGTCACATAGAAGGATTTTCTAACCACTTTGGCAACATGGTTATCAAAGGAAAGCTGACTATCTACTTGGGTCCCTAGATCCCTTATTTCTTCTTCAGATTTCAGGAGATTACCTTATGTCTGCCTTAGTCGGGTTTCTGTGCACCAGTTCCACATCTCAGCCTGCTGGCTCCTTGTCAGCTTTCCGTACTCCTCTGCTGGCATGCAGCCTGCTCTCCCTGACTAACTAAGCTAACAAAAGAAATAAAACAATTGTGATCTGAACTCTGAGTATTCACTGTGTGGCTGATATAAAACACCTTCAGTGATCACTGTACACAAGCTACAGGAATTCACTCTACCCACACCACTACAAGCCAATTAGTATTTGCCAACCAATTAATATGTGGTGTGGATCTCCCACCATTGCCAAACAATTAATATGTGATGCCCATGCACTGGCCCAGCAATCAAGGAGCACCAATCCTCACCACTAACACTAGTGAGAGGCGTCCGTATAGGGAAAGGATAATAAATGCACACCCAGCAAAGTACATTTTCTCTTAAGAGCACACAGAGATTACAGTCAGTCTGGGGATGGTTTCTCCCTTTCTCTCCAGGTCACCAATAAGACTCCCCACTGGCACAGCTATTGGGTCCAGATCTCAGCCTAGTGGGCAAGCTAAAACCTCCAGCATCCTCTCTGTCCAACCAGTACTTTGTGTCCCTGCCCAAGTAGCTCACACACACACACACACACACACACACACACACACACACACACACACACACTTTGAGATAAGAGTTTATACAGCCACACAGACACTCCTGGGGAAGGCTGGCACAGGTTCGCCAGCTGTGCCTTTTTTCTGCACAGTCTAAAAGGGTGTCCAATTATTACTGTGCAATATTATCAAAAGGGTAAGTGCAACCAAACAGTCAAGACTTATTTGGAGTGACTTGGTACAGCATCACTATATACATGCAATGTACTCTTAGAGCTTAAATTATCTCTACACAAAACAGCCACAGTTGAAAGGTTTAAAAATATTTAATAATAAATAATAAAACACAAGACAATACTTCTTACTACACAGTGCCAGTCAAGAGTTCAGAGATCACAGAGAAATACTTAAAATAATACCGTAGAAAAGTTCTGACATCAGCACAGAAAAACACTTTTCCTAATTCCTAGCCATTTCTAAGAGAAAACACAATTCTAAATAACTAACATATAGAAACAGGCAGTGCTGGTAAGTTGAATGTTCTCAAGACAGAATGCTCTGAACTCTCTGATTCTCTCTCTTTAAATTGATAATACAGAGCTGCTTCACATGACATCATTCTTCACACTTCTCTGGTGTTCCCAGGCTAACAGAAACTACATTTACATTCTTTACACGGGGTCAGAAACCAGAGCACTTAAGGACATTTATACATGCAAATTCTAGCCATTAACTCTGGCCTTAAAACAATAGGTGGGATGCCCCCCTCTGAACATATCGGCTCTGAATTTTAACATCAAAGACAGTCATGAAATGCTTGACTTAGCTCTCTTACAGCAGAGTGCACTGTTGTTGCATTTTTGCAGTTCAATAACCAATGCAGTCTTTTCACATTTAAGAAAACAAGCCTGTGGTTTACATTAATATTTACAAATGACAGAATTATCTACAAAATTCTATCTGGCTAGGCTGGCAGCCTTAGCCTTCACTTATCTTCACACAGGGAGTGGCATTGGCTGCTCCCCCAAGAACAAGCCCCAGGGCAGTGGAACTTGTATGGGTCTGCCCAAGCAAGTGGGATTGCCCTTGAGGTCTATCAGGGTGTGGCCATGTCTCAGTTCCAAATGCATAAGTGGTCCCTTGTCATGACATGGAGCCCCATGCCATCACCTGGAGGAGGGGTTAGTCATCAGTAAAATATCTAATAGCTGCCAGAAAGAAGCCTCCTTGATTGGTTGTCACTTTGATGAACAAATGGGCTGGGAACAGCTCTTGTCCTGTGAGGAACGAATGAGCCAATAGATTATGGGGAGCTGATAGTTGTCAGGCAGTAAGTCATCATATAATTCACAAATAAAACTAAATAAATAATACCCTGACAAAGCTGCTAGCACAAATAAACTTTGTCTTGCTTCCACACAGTGATGCTGGGAAACTCCTACTAATGGAAGCTTGCACAGCACCAGATTCTGTCATTACCATATTATAGTAATGACCCCAGGCTGCCTTCTTGCATAAGTGCTGAATATTTTCGTGAACCAGTCTGATGCATGACAGTGCAGAAGTGAAATGTGCATTATGTAGGTATACTGTGTTTTCCTAACTAGCCTGTTATGTTGAGCTGTGTAGTACAGCCATGCTACAGTGCTTCACCCCATCCCATGCACAGGAACACATAGTTCACATTATGATAAATTACGTACAGTTCAAGAAACCAGAATGTGTTTTCTCTGCAGCAGTGGACAACTGAGATTCAGGGCTATGAACTGCAAGAGTTCTGAGAAGTATCTGAGATATGGTGCACATCATGCATGTCTGTATTAGAACACCATGAATATGTGGGCCTGGGCCTTTGGTCCAGCTGGGTTAATCTTGTTAACAATATAGAGAAAAAGAGAAATGGACAGACAGCGTTGTTGTATTTTTAAAACACTAGACTGTATGTACTTAGCTGGTGATGTGAATCATTCTACATACTTGTCAGTTTAATAATCTGTACGTTGTAGTTTAGCATAAAGAACATGGCTGAATCTGTTTTGAGTTGAGATGATAGTCTGATAGTAAAAGCATAATGTTTTGTGCAGATCATAGGAGCTGACATTTATTTTCCCTTTAAGTTGAAAACAGTCTGATGTAAATGCAAGATGTACTGTGTATCATATGACACAGACAAGGAGAAAATTATAAGACAGAATTAAGAGACCGAATATTTACTGTTTTGTATAACAGCGGGTGTCAACGTGCTTGTGTATCTTCTGGAGTTTTACTGTACACCTGCAAGACATCATACTTAGTGTTATTGGTGCATAATGGTTTGGATTCTGAGACTATCCATACCAGTAACTTAAGAATATATAACATTGTTTTACTTTTTCCAATGCAGGATTTGTAATTTAAGGCTTTTTATTAAACAAGTCTGTCTTAATATAGCAGTTAATCAAACTTACTCACAGTACTGTGATCCATGATTGTTTCAGAAGGTTATATTACATCTCGTTAACTTTTCTACACTGACTCTTTTAAGAACTCCAAAAATGAAAGAAGTCTTGCATCTAAAATGAGAGAGTGAATAAAAACTTAAATCTTAACTGTAAGGTGTGACAAAATGCTGAGAAGTTAATCCTTTAACTAACACAAGATGGATGCCAGCTGAAGTAGTTCCTCAATGCTGATAAGTTAATCCTTTAACTAACACAAGATGGATGCCAGCTGAAGTAGTTCCTCATAGCTGGGCTCTATCTGAAATGTTTGGAGAAACCTTTAAGACGTGGTTATGTCTACCCTAGACCACAACTCCAGGGGGGAAATTACATGGCTATAGCTTTCCATTCACAACAGTGATTAAAGTCAGTGTGGTTCCAGAAACCTTTCCTTCTTCTTTAATGGGGCCACATAGTTTCCAACTTCTTTTGGTGGTGTCTTTTCTTTCCAAGTTTCTCAGTTAATATAAAACCGTACTGGTTTTGTTTTATGGTAATTGCAGGCATGGGTGGTCATAAAATCTGTTTTTAGGACATAATTGTAGCATTTTTGTAATCTTGCTTTGTTAATCCCTTCACATTAAAATAGCATTCTTCTACTTAATGTTTTTTTCTCAAATGTTCTTTTCTGGAAACCTGTTAAAATGAAGAGTGCAGTAAGGTGAAAAAGCAGCTGCATTAGCGTTCTACTGGTTTCATGGTAGTTCTGTATCCTTGAATTTTTGCTTAGGGAGATTATGGTATTTTAGGATCATAATAAATAAAGAACAAATATTGATGATGTTGAAAACAAGCCATAATATGCACACACACGTGTCTGTAGGTACGTAATATATATATATATATATATATATATATATATCTATATATATATATATATATATATATAGATAGCTATAGCTATATGAGAGAGGAGTTGCATTAACATGGAGCCCTAACAAAGGCCCAGTTGAAAGAAAGACAAAAATGGTATGAAAATGTAGGCATTGCACATATTTCATTTTATCATTTAAGATGAAAACAGCATTGTGGATATCCCCTTGTTCTGATTTTTCATGACATGTCTTTGAAAATACAGCTTGGTTGCATAAACACGCAAGACAGATGACTTTTAAAAGCAGGTAAAAACTATGTTTCAGAGCTTGACCACAACTAATATATTTGGCACTTCTCCTTGTAGGTTGTCATGCACACATTTAGGGGGGAAAAACCTGGTTAGGTCATAAGAAAAGGGAAGACTCTGTATGGCAGAAATATGACGTGACCCCCAAGATGCCCTTAAGTTCTATGCTGGCCCTTACCTGAAAGGAAGATAATCCAGGGCAGAAGAAGCAGTTGGTAGATCCGGTGATGTCCAGGGCCACTAGGGTGCAGTGTAAGAACGAAGCAAGGAGGAGAGGGAAAATAACCTCCCTTGTACAACTTTAGTCAAACAAACTGTAAATGTCTTTTATCTTTTCCTCATATGGCCAATGGCCACTTGCACATTTCCATATGTTTTATCGTCTTTTCTCATTAAATGTAACCATAAATCAGTGACCTTTTCCTTTAAAACTGGTGATGCATCACTTTGCAAGTACCTCTGTGGTTAGGGACCTTTCGAAAGGAAGTATTCTTCACTCACCTGATGATCTAGATAAATTCTGCTGGGGTGCTGATCATTCCATCAACAGTATTGTCTATTATCAAGTGCTCAACAATCGAAGAAAAGTGAGCAAAACAACGTTTTCCAGCAGTGGAGTTTTCTTCTGTCTCCACCATTATGAGACTGTGGAGTAGGTATATTTAAGTTCTGGGGTATGTGGGTATTCCCCCGCATTAGTGGTGCTGAGGGGCTTGCCCCCTGCAAAAAAATTACCTCAGATGTTCACCAGAAGTTATTTTGCTCATTATTTTTTAATCATTCTGTAATATTGCTGTCAGTGCTGTAATCCTCCTCTGATGGAACCCCATTGCTAAAGTCACTGCCTCTCTCTCTTGACTTTTTCTCCAACTTAAAATTTTATATTGATAAGGCAGTTTCTGTTGGTAATTAATGTAATGACAGTTTTAAAAATAAGCTCCTATAGTGGAATACCTCTTTAAAAAGAGAAAGAAATTACTTAATGCTTGCAAGAGGTCTCATTCTACCTACCCTAATAGCTTGCTTAACTAGCGAAAGGTGTAAGTGTATAATTAGGAAGCTCAAAACTGGATATGAACTTAAATAGCCACTGAAAACCAAAAAATAACTACAAATTCTTAACTATGTCAGGAGATGAAAAACAATTGCCCAGCAATGTTCATGGAAAGGCCATAATAATTCTGCATATTCTGCCGCAAAGGAAATAGTTAATATCTTATCTGACAAATGTAGTGCAAAATTTACTCCACCAACAGTTCTCAGCTATTCCTCAGATTCCACAGCCCCAAACCACACCCTATAATTTCTTGTGGAAAAACCACTTTCAAAAGCTAAGAACTATGTGCCCTGATAACAAACCGTGTTGCATGATTATCGGTACCAAATCTGGCCTATCTGTACCCTCTAGTTAGCATCTGTACTATAACCAGTTTCACTGGTTACATTCCTGTAACCTAGAAAAAAGCCTTCACAATGCTTTAACCCAAGTGTGATACAACCACAGACCCTATGATTATCGATCCATTCGTTTCACAATCCTTGTATGTAAAGCTATGGAAGTTATTATGTCTGAATTTTGAAAAATCTCTTGACCCTGGACATCATCAGTTCAGATTTGTCAAAAGCAGGTCTACCCTTTTAACCTCATTAATTTCTTTAAAAAGTCCTTGAAACAGTGGTCATACATTTGCTGTACATATAGCATATTTAGACCTGGCCAAGGCGTTTGACATTAATCTTCTTACAGTCATTATTGACAGACTTGTACATCTGAGCATGAGTTTGTGTGTTGTGTGATGGATAGATATGGTTGTCTGATAGAGCCCATGTGGTTAAAGCTGCAGATTCTGTTTCTGAAAGTAGAAATAATACCAGCAGGGATCAGTGTTAACCCCGCTCCTATTTGTCATCTATTTCTCAGACTTTCATTCCTGCACTCCTGACTTATGGTTATCTAAGTTTGCAGATGAATGTAAATAGGGTGTTTTTCATTCTTCCACCAATTCATAATTGCTCCATCGGGGGTCAATTATGTTAACATTTGGTGCAAGGATACGGTCGCAAACTAAATGTGAAAAAGTGTAGAATAAGTCATTTTGACAAACAAAATATTTCCACATCATACCGTATAGAGGACACAATCCTTCAGTCAGTCACTGTCATGAGGGATATAGGCACTCACTCTTGTTGATGATTCCTCTTTCATTTGATTATCATGTTTTTATAGTAGTTCAGAAAGCCTTCCATCTGGTTAATCTAATTTCCAAAGGCATCTTCTCTAGATCAAAGAAGTCATAATATCAAATGTACTCTTCTCTTGTCAGACTCATTATTAAATACAGCACCCCCTTTGGCATGTATTTGGCTGAATCTATCACTCAGCTTCGTTATAGGACCTTTGAGATTCCCAAGTGAAAAGATAATTGGCCTCAAAAACATCAGTTATCTGGACAGACTGACAGTAATGTCTCTGTACTTGCTCTGTCATGGACTACTCTGTGGTGATCTGTCTCTTGCCTTTCAAGCCACAAAAAATCCAACCCTCTATGACCCGCTGTACCTTCACAGAACAAATGATTCCTCAAATGCTTGGTTAAAAGAACTAAACTTTTATTAACAGCTACATAAAACATGTTGAGTAGTAGATTCATATCCCAAAATATATCCCCTACCTTTGATATAAGACAGAATAGCACACTTACCTCCCTCAAGGTAAACATAACTGGATGGGAAACATCAAATTCTCTGCTTCATCATCAAATTCTGTCTTGTGTTGCCTACATTGAAGCTGGAGGGAATGTTTTGATATGGTTTATGGGCAAGGCTTGTAATACTGTGTAGGCCTGACTGTCGAGTACTTTACTATGAGCCTGTAATAGAGATAATTTAAGAATGAATTAAGAAGCATACATCCACCAACACCAGAGCTCCCATCAGTGCTACATACTGCAGAATAAGTCAGCACCTTCCTTAGTACCAACAACAGAAGGAAGAAACTGTTGCAAAAGAGAGTAAAATCCCATGAGTGGAGGAATTCCCTGGTCAGCCTCTGTAAGAAGCTGAGGTTCCTTATAAGATCCTCCAGAGCTAGCTATGAAAACAAAATCGCCACTGATTCTAGGGACAACCACAAAGCATTCTATAGCTATGTCAAGAATCTTAATGGCAACACCCAGATCTGCGCTAAGTTAAGCACAACGGCTTGAAAATTACAGAACCAACTGATATTGCCAACGACCTGGCAGATAGGTTCAGTGCTAACTTTACCCCCCCCTCTCACCCCCTAAAGGGCCCATATCTATACAGGAAGAATGCAGAGTCCCTGTAATCACAACTACGCAGGTAAAAGCTGCACTCTCTAAAGCCAAAAACACAGCATCCATGGGACTGGACAACATCCTAGGCTGTGTTTTACACTAACTTCAGAACAAACTGGCTCCCCACCTAAGCACCATGTTCAATCATAGTCTCACATCAGGTTTTGTGCCCACTGAATAGCGCACAGCAACAGTTATCCCACTCCACAAAGGGGAGCCACCACTGATCCCAGGAACTATTTCCCTATTAGCCTGACAAGCCTGGTCTGTAAGGCCATGGAACGTATCGTCATGGAACTCATAAACAAAGACACTGGTAACCTCCAAATTCTGGACCCCACCCAGTTCAGGTTTGTGAAAGGCAGATCATGCCTCCTGAACCTGATCGACTTCTTTGAGGCAGTCACCAAAGCTGTAGACGAGGGTAAGGTGGTTCACACAGCCTATCTTGACCTCACTAAGGCTTTCGACACCATCCCCCATTCTGGAATTATAGCTAAACTCACTAAACTAGGTATAAATCCCTACATCACAAGATGGGTTGCCAATTGGCTTACTGACAAAACCCACACTGTAAAAGTTGCAGACTCCAAATCTGACTTCAAACCAGTGACAAGTGGAATACCACAGGGTTCAGTCCCGGGACCTCTCCTGTTTGGTATCTACTTCTCTGAAGTACAGGCTAACACAGAAGGCGTTTGGCTAATGAAGTTCGCAGATGATTGCAAACTAGGACCCATAGTTGAGTCCCCAAATGATGTAGACATCCTACAGAAGGCCCTCACTGAGACAGATGCCTGGTGTCAGAGCCATGGCCTCAAGCTCAATGCCAAAAAGTGCATTGTCATCCCCTTTGGTAAAAACTCTGTACCCATGAATTGCCACATAGGCAGAAGCCTATTTAAAGCTGAACGTGTGATGAGACCTGGGGACCCAGGTGGACAGTAGTCTCTCTTTTGATAATCACATCGCCACAGTAGTCAGTAAATCCTTCTATGTGGCATACCTCATCACAAACGAGTTCTTATCTAGGAAAAAAGAGGTCATTGTTCCCCTCTACCCGACACTCATTAGACCCATTATAGTGTACAATGCCCCTTTTGGAATGTACCTCACAAGACATCTGCAGCAGCTGGAAAGGCCACAGAAGTACCTCACAAAGAGGATTACTGGGCTCAAACAGATGCCCTACACTGACCGTCTCAAAAAACTCCAGCTTTACTCCATAGCATGTCGCCTACTCTGAGGTGATCTCTGCCTAATATACAAAGCTATGTCAAACCCCGAGCTGTTGGACATGCTACACCTAAAGAAATCCTGATCCCTCTGAGCTACACGCTCTAGGAACCTAAACCTTGGCACCGCAATAAACAGGACATGCTGGAGGGATAGATTCCTGTCCCAGAGACTTCCCATGCTCTGGAACAGGCTACCCATCTATGTCAAACAGAGTTCCTCATTAGCACTCTTCAAGAAAAATCTTGATAAGTGGATGGGAAATAGGCAATATACCCCGGGGATCACTTTGTTGGTTCTGCTCAACAGTGGCACAGGAAAATAACTTTCTTGGGTGGTGTAAGCCAGGGAACCTTGTTGGCTAGGCTTACGTAGGCCCTTGCGCCGATAGCCTAGTACCTACCTATGAACCTATGCTGGTGTCCTCTGTGAGGGTGTCTTTTCCAATAGTTTCAGGAAAGCTGCACTGGAAGCTCATGCATTGAGAAGAGTTTCTCTGGCATTTTAAGTTTAAACTTCATATAAAAAGGGAAATACTTGTAGTCCATTGCACTTTAAAGTTATAGCTATACAAATCGCAGAGTAAAGCAGCGGCATAATGATGCACTTCTGAGCTGATCAAATAGCCGATTTAGACAAGAATATTTATTGCACACTGTTTTGTGGTGCTTGTGCCTAATTTTATCCTTTTCTATTATTTTACCTCAAATCAGTACTTTAAACTATGTGCCAAAACACTTTTATCTTTTCTTATTCACTTTTAACATCTGCCAAAATGACCTTATAGCCAGTCTAGACTAGAATATTTACTACATACTGTGATCCTGGTGCTCAGTCATAACTTCATTTACGTTTACTATTTTTTTTTACGCTGATACTTCAGCTCAGGAGCTGAAACACTATTATATTCTCTTATTCTTTTTAATACTTCTCATGTCCTTGGTCCAAATGGAAGCTCAGACAGCTGGTCTACTGTCTGTTACCATTCTCCTAGAACTTGGTATACATGTAAAAATTGCATGATGTTCACAGATAATGATCTTTTATATAACTTATCACTACATATGTTTGAGAAATGCAAGAAGCCATATTGAAAGCCTCGCTCTGACAACCAGACAGCTCCATTAGTCATTACTCATCTACAGCATACTCCGCATGTACCCATACTAAATTGTCATACATTGAGGCAATTAAAAAAAATCCTTGCCCATGCCTCAGTTGTCTAGTAAGAGCAGGGCCTACAGTGAACCAAGCAATGCAACAAGGATTAGTAATAACAGCTCGAAGTCACCACGAAACAGTACATCTGAAAATCATTGCACTGCCATAAGCTACAAACAAAAACAGAAGTGTGTTAGTGATTTGTGACTCCATAGCTGGGCACACTGATTCCACACTTATGAGGCTGGACAAAGGCAGGATGATAGCTGTCTCTCAGAAGCCAAGATTAAAAATATTACAAAGGCCCTGAGGACTCTCAAACCAGTCCAGTAAGATTACGACATGGTAGTGGTCCATGTTTGGGGTAAACAACCTTGTGTGCAAAACCTTGAGGGATGTGCAGGGATGCATGACCGAGCTCACCATGTATGTCACAAATGCAGGAAAGACCATAATATTGACTGGAGTCATTCAAGAGCCAAGAATGACACTCAAGTATACAGAAAAGGTGATTGGCGTTAACAAATGTTTAAACTTCTGGTGTCATTCTAGGTGGATCGGGTATGTGTCAGCATGGGATGAAATGCTTGACAATTGTATTTGCTTTGGCAAGGATGGTTTCTACTTCTCTTTACAAGGCTTGTGCATACTGATGAAAGCTTTTGCTGCCCCCAGTGTGCCTTTTTAAGCAGGGTCTAGCTAATGGACCTTCCAACCTAACTTCCCAAATAAAGTAATCGCTGGACCATATCGAGGTGGTTAATGCTAGATGTCTGAATAACAAATTGCCGGACCATAAGGCCCTCCTGCTTATGGAACACATCCATATATGTGTTACAGAAACCTGGTTTAAGAGCCCAGAGAGCACGCCCTCAGAACCTACGTTTTGAGCTTGTTACTACTTCAGACATGATGGAAACTGTAGTGACGTATCCTTGTTTGTTAGAGACCCACATTTACCTATAACCCCCACAAGTGGAGTTCATAGAAATTTAGATTACACTTAATAGAATAGTTATCAGGTTATAGAGTGCTACAGGACCACCCCCTCTCCATCTCCAGAAAATCATAGAGCATTTCTTAATATTCTTGATTAACACCTTATAGGTAGGATTGTTGTTTTCCTATGTGATTTTTAACTACCCAATGATAAATTGGGGGGAGGGGCTTAAACCATCAATGTAGGATATGTGCAAAAATGATTAGATGATATACAAGAACTCCCTGGACCAGAATATTAAGGAACCTGCTAAAGGACAGAATATACTTGACCTGGTCCTAACAAACTTACAATCTGTATGTACCACCCACAAGGTATCCCCTTCATTGGTCAAGTCAAACTACAGACAATTAACTTTCTTCTTCAAATTCTCTAAACCATCAAAAGCAAATTTCACAGAATACAAAAACTTCAAATGTGCAGAGACCTTCTATAATGAAGTCCCAAATTAGAGTATAATGGTATCACAAAATGGCGATAGGGCAGCAAGTTATGCAGACACATTTTACTCGCACCTGAGCAAATGTATCAACTTGGTAGTCATAATTACAGCCAAGCAAGGCAACCCAGGGAGGTGGTCCACAAGCATTCATAAACTAGATAATGAGAGGGAGAAGTTCATTAACCTATATAGCAGAAATAAAGACCCCCAAAATTACGGAGAATATCACACTAGATAAGAAACTAAAAATGGACATAAGGAAAGCAAAGGCTTTCCATGAAGCCATAATAGTTACAAAAGACAAAGACCACTACAAATCTTTAATTATGTCAGAAAAATAAAAAATAATAGTCAACATTGCTGAAAGCTTATTGATATTGATACTTTCTGTTCTTATCCAGTGGATATTGCAAACATACTGGTGAATACATTTAGTGACAGCTTCACTCCAAAGACATGTATTCCAAGCCCACTTATCCCAAATGAAATCGAGCCACCTCGTAGCACGTTTGTCTTATAACTCATGATTAGACTTATTGCTGCCTGGGGAAATGGAATGGAGAAGATGGTGTTAGTTTGGAGTGTCTAACAATTAGGTGAAAATGTTTCTATGTATGCATGATTGAACAGTTATTTGAATTATGGGAGAGAGTGGGATTGTCAAAAATGGCCTTTCTGAGCCAAGACCTTCTAAACGTTTTTTTTTCTTCAAGATATGGAGATCTTAGTTTGTTAGAGAGAGAGAGAGAGAGAGAGAGAGATAGAGAGAGAGAAATATGAGCGTCTGTGCATGTGCAACTGATGGGATACACAGCAAACTTTAAAAACCCAAATTCACACTGCTGCCTCTTACATATGTGTGCAAGAGAGTGTTTAGCCTTAAGAGCTTATGGCAAATGTGCACTACTGTCCTGCAGTGTGATCAACACCTATCAGACCCGGATAAGCTGTACACTGTTAGTTCCAGAAAATACTGACGTGTTAAGATTTTACCCACCTTAAACTTAGCCTAGTGCTTTCTAGTGTAAACTTAACAGTTACTGAGGCTTATCACTAGTGACTTGCACTTAACCAAGCTATTTTACATACACATGCACACAGTATTTCCAAGAGGGGCTACATATACTTCTCCAGTGAATGTACCCCTTACCTGTATTCGCACTATATTGCCACCATCCAAATAATCTGATACCAGGACCTCGGTTTCTGAACACTTTTTTTCTGAACTGCTGATGGCTGAACAGTCCCTGTCTTCAAAATTGAAAATAGCAATGGGCACACCAATGCTGTGAGGATGCCCTTCACAAGAAAAGAAAAACATAAGTCTCAATGAGTTTGCATACAGAACAATATTGCAGTTGTACAAGGAAACTAAAATAAGTGGCTTCATATAGACAGACTGTTGACAGAGTAACTGTTTTTGTAGAAGTAATTTCCTATTACTTATGTTTTTTGATTGAAGCCTCAGGATGTAAATATCCAACAAGTCTATATTAAAAGCAAGCTAGATTGTAGTCCCAGATGTGTAGAAAAAATGCAGTAGGGTGGCCGTGGTGGTGCAGCGGTTAACGTTGCCGCCTCACAGTAAGAGGTTCTTCGGCTCTATAAGCTGGGGTGCCTTCTGTGCAGAGTCTGCATGTCCTCCCTGTGGTCATGTGGATTTCCTCTAGATGCTCCGGTTTCCTCCCACATCCCAAAAGACATGCTGTAGGTGGATTGGACACTATCAATTGGCCCTAGGTGTGAGTGTGTACATGTGTGTGCCTTCTGTGGAAGCTGGCTGGCAACTTGGCACCATAAAACTCCACTGCCAATCACTCTGCAGACCATTGTTCCGCTGTAGTGACCCCCTAACCAGTATAAGCCAAAATAAGATGAGTGGCTGTAATGCAGTGCACTCCATGGAGTGATTTCAAACACAAATAGAATGTCTTTCCTTTTTAAAACAAGTACGTCAGTTCTGTTTGATGATGATGTAATACAGCATCTGAAGGAAGTACTGCGTAAACAACCATAAACAATTCCATATTGTTAAGGAAGACTTTTCTACGTTCCATCATCGCCATCATCATTAGTCATTTTCAAATCCAAAACAATGTATTGACATCTTGCACACAAACATTCGGTCAGTGGATTTGGAATACAATCCTTTCTCCAGAAACGTGGATACTACTTAGGATTCATCTTGGCTGTTCTCTGCTGCACAGGGTCCCTTGACACAAGAGATTTCAGGTTTGAGTGATCACCATTTTGTTTGTTGTTTGGGAGGGTCTTTTGCAGTCGGTGCTTATCTTCACACTCTCCTTCCACAAGTTTTGACGGTTTCCTCCTCCTCCTCCTCCTGCTTCACATGTTCTCTGACTTGTATATATTACAAGGTTTTCTAATAATATAGCCATGCTTTAGCTTGTTTTTTTGTTCTATGACAATGAGGGAGTATAAGGGCAGCCACCATGGTGGATCTGTGCCCAGGATATGGGAGTCGGTAATCTCAGAAGACGTGTGTTTTTTAGAGAGCTCTCAAACCTGGAGAGCTGAGCTGTTACCTGCTTGAAAAGGCCATCGGAAGGATCAGTTAATATGGTGAGTGCTGACAGAGTTGTAACTTACAACTGGCCTAGAGAGAATTAATAACAGTGGTGATGATGAGTGTTACTCCACCGTTTTACATGCACACCAAGTCTCACAGGGCAGCAGGAATCATGTGTACATGCTTCTGTCAGCACCTGACCACGTCACCATTAACAGTGGGGTTGAGAGACAGAGTGTCATTCACATCATCTACTATATCTGCTTCTGAACAGGCACCCAGTCCTTTTGCCTGATGTGGTGAATCATGTAGGGACAGAAGCATAGCCACTGCTGGACAGGCTGTGACCCAGTCTGGTCATTGAAAGCCAGATTCATGAAAAGTAAATTGAATAAAACCAAAGTGACTCACTTTTTGAGACTTTTTTTGATTCCCCAACACTCTTCAAATAAGGCAAAGCCATCTGCAGTGTGTTAATTCTAAGGTCATGTTACCTTGGGGAAAGTTGCAATACTGAGATGCAGCACCCATTCAGTGAATGTGTGTTTTAGATGAGTGCTTTTTATAGGTTCATAGGTTCATACTAGGCTATCTGCCCAAGGGCATTTATAAGCCTAGCCCAGAGTTTTGTGGCTTTTGCCACCCCTTTAGTTTGGAGGATACTATGCCCATTATTTTGCTGTGCCTCTGTCAAGCAGTGACACTGAGATAATCCCTGGGGTATATCTGCGATCTCCCATCCATTGGTCAAGATTTCTCTTGAACAAAGCCAGCGAGGTGCTCTGCCTCACATGTACCGGGATTTTGTTCCACAGCATAGGGAGTCTCTGGGTGATGAATCTGTCCCTCCAGCACGTCCTATTAATAACCGTGTCAAGGTTTAAGTCTCCCGCCCTTGTAGTTCTGAGGGATCTAGATTTTTTGAGGTGAAGCATGTTCATCAATTCTGGGTTGGACATGGCCTTGTATGTCAGGCACAGGTCACCTCTGAGCAGACGGTAAGCGACTGAATAGAGCTGAAGTTCCTTCAGTCGGGCAGCATAGGACATATTTTTGAGACCCTTTATCCTTTTGGTGAGGAACTTTTGGGGCCTTTCCAGTTGCTGCAGGTGTCGTGTCAGATACATTCCGAATGGGGCATTGTACTCAATCATTGGTCTGATGAGTGATGAGTACAGGGGGACGATGACTTCCCTTGATCTAGATGTGAATCCCTTCATGATCAGGTGGGCAATGTAGAAGGTCTTCCTAACTACTTTGGCGACGTGAGTGTCAAATGAAAGGTTACTGTCAACCTGGGTACCCAGATCCCTGATAACCTCTTCTGTGCTTAGTGGGTTGCCGCCTATATGGTAGCTAGGAGTAACCTTGTTTTTCCCAAAGGGTATGACTGTGCATTTTTTGGCGTTTAACTTTAGGCCATGGCTCTGGCACCAGTTTTCCATTTCTGTAAGACCCTTCTGAAGGATATCTGTGTCAGATGTGTTCTCAACTATGGCGCCCAGTTTGCAGTCATCTGCAAATTTTGTCAGCCATAATCCTCCTGTGTTTGCTTGTACTTCTGAAAAGTAGATGCCGAACAGGAGAGGGCCCAGGACTGAGCCCTGTGGGACACCACTTGTGACAGGCTTTGAGTCTGACATGGTGCCAGCAACTCTGACCCTGTGGGTTCTGTCACTTAGCCAATTTGCAACCCATCTTGTGACGTATGGGTTTACATTTAAGCTGATGAGTTTTTCAATGATACCTGAGTGGGGTATTGTGTCGAAAGCCTTTGCCAGGTCGAGGTAGGTCTGTGTGGACTGCCTTTCCCTCATCAATGGCCTTGGTGACTGTTTCGAAAAAGTCAACCAGGTTTAAAAGGCATGATCTGCCCTTGACAAAGCCAAACTGGGTCGGATCCAAAGTCTGCAAGTCTCCTATGTCTTTATTTATGAGTTCCATTATGATCCTCTCCATAGCTTTGCAGATCAAGCTTGTCAAGCTGATGGGACGGTAATTTCCCGGGTCGGTGGAGGCACCGCCTTTGTGAAGTGGGACCACAGTTGCCGTACGCCACTCCTTAGGCACGTATCCTGAGGTGAGGCTAAGATTAAACAGCTGCCCTAACTGCGGGTTTAATTCCTCATTGAGTTCGTGGAGCACACATCCGGGGACACCATCTGGTCCCATGGATTCTGTGTTTTTGCCTTGGAGAGAGCAGTTCTCACCCGAAAGGTTAGAGATGTTTGGGGGCTATAATTCTCTGGTATAGATATCTCACCTTTTGGGGAGAGTTTGCACTGAACCTGTCAGCCAGTATGTTGGCAATGTCTGTAGGTTCAGTAATTTTTACATCATTTTGAACTAATTCTGAGCATATCTGGGAGTTTCCTCCCAGGTTTCTAACATAGCTAAAGAAGGCCTTATGATTGTCCTTTGAGTCCTTAGCGACTTTTCTCTCAAAATTTGCCTTGGATGATTTTATGAGAGATCTTAGTTTTTTACTTATAATGATCAAGGGTGTTTTCCCTTTTAAGGATTTTGCTCTATCTTGTAGTAGCTTCCTCCTTTTGTTGTAGAGCTTGTTTATGGCTGGGGTCCACCAAACTGGACGTTTGCCTTTGGTACAAAGAGTCTTTGTTTTGTTTGGGATTGCCTGATCCATGCAGTCCTGTAGGTGCTGGTAGAAGGCATTTGTAAGTGATTCAGCGGCTTGAGTAATGGTTTCCGCAGTCTCGGGGGCCTTAAAAGAGACCACACTAGCCTTTAGAAGTGTGAAGTCGGCTTTTGAGAAGTTCTTCACTGTGGTCTTTTTTATCTCAGGTGTTGTACACTTGGCCGTCACACATAAGACTAATATTTGCCATGTACCATTTCTCATTACTTAACTTTCACTTGCACAGCTTTAATGTGCAGTCATTGTGTATGTATTTGTAAACTAGCGAAATCTTAGTTTTTGAAGGTCTTACCTTTTTTGCATGTTCATTCCACTTGTTTTTGTTCTACTCCTCTGGTTTGCAGACATTCACACTGTTCTTTTAATGTTTACAACTGCCACTCTAGAGCTGTGATAGAAAAAAAATCTATTTATTTTTTCTTGCAGGATGGCAGTGTGGTGCAGCATTTTGCATCACAATGTTTGGTTCCCTGTTTTGATCCACATCTGAGCTACCTTTGTGTGAAGTCTGCATGTCCTCCATTTTTCTGCATGTATTTTTGCTAGATGGTTGGTTTCCTCCCTTGGCCCACAGACATAGTAGGTGCATTGGTGCTGTTCCAACTTACCTACAGATGCGTGTGCATAGTGAGTATGTATGCACCTTGGGATAGACTGTCATTCAGTCCAGTATTAGTGTGTGCATGGTGAGTATGTACACACCTTGCAAAAGGCTGTCATTCAGTCCAGTATTAGTGTGTGCACGGTGAGTATGTACACACCTTGGGATACACTGTCGTTCAGTCTAGTATTAGTGTGTGCATGATGAGTAGGTACGCATCGTGGGATAGGCTGTCATTCAGTCCAATATTAGTGTGTGCACGGTGAGTATCCATGCACCTTGGGATAGGCTGTCATTCAGTCCAGTATTACTGTGTGTACCGCGAGTATGTACACATCTTGGGATAGACTGTCATTCAGTACAGTATTAATGTGTGCACAGCGAGTATGTACGCACTTTGGGATAGACTGTCATTCAATCCAGCATTAGTGTGCACGGTGAGTATGTACACACCTTGGGATAGACTGTCATTCAGTCCAGTATTAGTTTTTTACTTTGCACTGTCTGGCAGGATGTGGGTTGGCTTCCTCATGACTTGGATTCGATAAAGTGGGTATTGTTTAATGAATAGTTTTCTACCTCAACTTGGCTTCATTCACCTCTAGCTAAATGCAGTGCTGATTGTTCACTGGTAAAAATAAACACCACCATACATGTTTGTTGTTTGACTTTGACGGTAATTGCATATATGGATTACTGTTCTGCATCTACTTTGTGTTCATTGGTATTAGAGGCATTTCTTTAATTTCTGTTGTGATGCTTTTATACAGTGGGGCAAACACATGCCCTTTAACTGTTTTAAAGATGACTTCTTTAGCATTCTAAATGTTATACACTTTTCCACTGAAATTAATACTTGGTTACAAGTTATGTTTTGTGATTTTTTTGCTCCTTGTTATAATCAAGAGCTAATCAGCTTTTATTGTGTCTGGGAACCTTGGATCTGCACCCATTTGCCTTACTTTTATAGTTCTACCAGTTAAACGTGGTGTTTAAAAAAATGCACACTAGCAAGTAGTGGAGAATTTAGTCTATGAGCTTTTCCTGTAGTCCAGAGTTTGATTCCCTCAGCCTCTATTTGCCTACTGTTTGACTGTGAGCATATCAGTTAAGCAGACAATACTCCTGGATCATCACTGAAAACAGACACTTCTGTCCAAAAATACTCATCAGACTTTCTGGCACACAGTCCTGCACCCCTACCCTCTCCTGCTATTGTGTACCTTTGTAGCCTTTAGCCTCACCTTATCTTTTAATTTGTCTTTCTTGCTTGAAACATTATTAACCTTTTGTTAGTAGACATTAGTAGCTAAGATATTTGCCTGTTGCATGTAACTTCACCCTTGACAGATATGCCTCCGTGTTGCTTTCCCATTTTTTGTGATCGTCATAATTATGGCAGTACAGGCACTTAGGAGTCATCACTAAGTAGCTGATAAACCAGTTGATTGTGAGATCATAATCAGTAAGTTGTTTATCCTGATGTTAAGGGAATTATAGACTCAGCATTTGAAGGACATGTGCAATGCAAAACACAGCTGAGCACTATCATATAATAATCCCTGTAATCAACAAATCCAACAAAGAAAAAAAAAGTGACATGCAAAAACGGTCTTGTGTTCCTAGCTGTTTGCACTTTAATTGTTTAGTATTCCAACTTAAACTTTCTTTGTCTGCAGATGTACAAAGCTATGCCTACTGCTTTGGGTGTAATTAGGTTTTGCTTCTTATCCCATAAACAGTGTACATGAACCTGAGCTTCAGCACCATGTAGCACGGAAGAAAATTCCATATCTGGATACCCAGGGCCGACTGATTAAGCCAGACAAGCCAAATGGGATCAAGATGGAAAAATTTGTGTTTGACATATTCCAGTTTGCCAAGTAAGGAAGTGTTGTAATTTTCCATAGAAGCTAAAGCTCTGTAATGTAGCACCAGATGTCTGCAGTGTTTGTCTCTCAATTCACGTAATACAGTATTTGAAATCTGGGAGTATCCTAATGCATTTTGAGTATGCAGACATCTACCCTTGGAAATGTTTTCTTATTTTTAATATTGCAAAGAAAAAAGTTATATACGTAGCAAACTCGCATGTTGTATTTATTCAAAGAGCTTAGTTGATTTTTGAATTGTGGGTTTGCCTCCTAAATTAATTGTTTTGCTCATTGCTAAAAATGAATGTTTTTTCAGCATTTTTGCCTGAGGCAGCACTTTCTGCTGTTAGCCATGTTTTGCATCTCAGTTACGTGAGCATCACTTGTATTTGCATTGTAGAACAATACAAAACCTATGTCATTTTGTGCATTCTGTTCATGTTTATGTGAACTGTATAGCATTTTACATTTCGGTACATATGGAGTAAGTTAGTATATTGCTCTTCCATGTTAATGGGATTCATCCTCCCCAGAGAAAATTGCAGTAGTATAATCTGAGAGCAGTTTTGTTGTCCTTGGAATGGGTAAGAAGCTGGAAGGGGTTACAAGAATGTCGGCTTGGTTTCAGTATGCAGTAGTATGTGTTAAGGAAAAAAGAGAAGAGCGCACACTAAGTGGGTGGGAGTAATACGTCTTCATTGATATGGTCGGTCTTCTGATCCTAGCAGGTCATTCTAATCCATGACCCAGAGGATAACTGTAAACTTGTACTAATTAGGATTGCCACATTTTAATCAAGTCAAACCTGACAGAAATGTCCTACCCCAACACGTGCACTTACATCCATTGGGCCAGCTACTTATCACATGCCACACTCATTTCAGTCGTTATTACAAATCTGTTCTGCAGGACATGATAATGTAGGTTAGTAATTGTAGCATTTATAAGGTTTACTGTACATATTTGACTTGCATTATACTGCCTGCCACTGAAGACTGTACACAGAGGTCAGAAATGAGTGTTTGTCATCAGACCTGGTGTATTTATGTGCACATTACCAAAACCAGTAGTGCACCATAGTGCTGCTGTAGTCATGCTAACAGAACCAGTGGGTGTACCATAGAGCATCCGTGTGCATGTCATTAAAAGTGGTGGTACACCATAGAGCTACTGCATGCTTGCCATTAGAACCAGTTGTGCACTACATATCTGTTGTATGCCTATCATCACAACCATGAATGGTGTGCCATTGAACCACTGTGCACGTCATTAGAGCTAGTGGTGTACTACAGAACTGTTGTGTTATCTACCATAAGAACCACTGGTGTACCATAAGTCTGCTACATGCATGCCAGAAAACCAGTACTGTATTATTGAGCTACTGTGTACATACCATCAGAACTAATGATGTACCATTCAGCAGCTGTATGCATGCCATTAGAACAGCTGATAGACCATATATTATAGCATTAGAAAAAGTGTTGCACCATAACTGATTTGCTAGTTCTTAAAGCAACACAAATTACTCTGAAAAGCTTTAGTAGGAGAGAGTGTAATGGATTACTCTGTTTTTAGCAGCATTATGGATACTTTTTAACTAGGTAAATCCACTGGACACAAGTGCTTTTTTCATGGGTGACCTGGGAGCACTGTTTTGTGAAGTGACATTCTCAGTCATACAGTAGGAAATGGAAGTGGAATGAATCAACCCCTGTACTTTGGTACAAGAAGCAGCTTGTTAACTGTTCAGAGCCTTGATCCTTTGCACTGAATGCTAGACAGTTAGATTGGTAGTATATTTCTAAGGTCTGGGATCAGGTCAAGAGTTCAGTCCCGTATGGAGTTTTGCATGTTCTCCATTTAACAGTTTGAATTGTTTCTACCTGCTCTGGTTACCAAGAATGTGCTGGTTGATGGATATAAAGTTCATATATTTTCTGTTTATCCTTGGCCTTCTGGCCTGGTTTGTGGCCCTTTGTTGGACTGAAAAGGGCTGTGCATATACCCATACATATAGCATGTATTGACTGGAACATAGAAGGTTATGTTTGGGTCTTTGATTGTAACCATACTATTGTGTGTCCAAGACATGGATGCCAAGAAGTTCACCTTGAGAGCTGTTTTACTTACACATAATTGTGTCCAATTGGTGAGACCGAATCATAACACTTTGTAGTGCATGGTGTTTTACCTAGTGCATGGTGTTTTACCTACTTTAATATACAACCAGTTACAAAAGAAAAAGAAAGTGCAAAATATTTTATCAGCTTTGAAAGCCAGCAAAACCCTTCACGAGTGCTGTTGCACAGACAGAGTATAAATATAATTGGAGGAAAACGTCAGGCACAGTTTTTACATACATCTCTAATTTTCTTACTTTCTAACGTCTGTAAGTTCTGTGGAAAGAATGTGAAGTAAGATATTGAGAAAGAGTTCAGAGTGAAGAGAGTGAGACCCAACCATAACTGCACTTGGGGTCTGCTCTGCTGAGAAAGAACTAAGTGTTTTTATGTAGGCCAATCATCCATTAGGTGAACTTTCCATGGCACAGCACCAAAAACTGGCCATTAAAGATGATGTCAGCAGAGAGAAAATTAGGCCATAGTGATCCCATAATCCCTGCCAAAGCCCATGCTTGATAGTCCTGGTTGGAATCAGACTGGTGAATATCTAGAAGCAAGTCATTTTCTGACTTGACCACATTCAGATATGGACATTGCATTATTATTCATGGCCATTACTGCTGGTGTTGCTTTATATGGTTTACAGGAGATTCATCAGCATCCTGGCTGGTTAACAGTTTCAAGGCAACCACATACGACAACCACACTCCTGGGATAGTGCCTGCTCCTTCAGAATTAAGAGAAATGGAAGATAGCCTTGCAGTTCTTATTGACAGGACTCAAAGTTTGGCAGACCTATAATGCCTGATGTTGTTCTTACTTTAGAGACATTAGACCCCATACCAAACTTACAGGTGTTTTCTACCCTCCTTCCATCTTTGCAGATTGATTATAAGAACATTTTTAGGGGACTATGTAACAGCTTGGCAATCAGATAACCTCCAGCCAGCCTAGCCCTCTGTGTCAGGCAGTACTTATCCCCCTCCATCTTATCATAATGGGATCTTGAGGAAGGATAAGACTGCAGTTAAATGTGGTTTTATTTTATATTATATTTAAATGTTGCTAACTGGGATAGAACACTGGGGGCGGGGGGGGGGGGCTCTCTTTGGACCATTTATGATGCATTGAATGCCTGCAGCACAGTGGTGGCCTGTGGGTGATGCTGATGAGGCATGCATGGATCAGACTTCAGCGCTTGCCTGAATATGTTAAGGGGCAACTGTTTGACATATCCTTTGTTAAGCATCTCTTATTCAGAATGCTTTCATATGTAGCATTCAAATACATAGAGAAACAAGGGGAAACTGTGGAATCAGTTAAGCAGATGTTTAATCCACCATTTCCTAAGTACAACAGTAATTATCTAAACAAGTTGTGTCCATTCTACAAAAAACAAACCAGGGCTGACCAGTATACACACACACAAAAAGTACCTTTAAGAAAATCTTAGCTTGGCATGGTGACAGACGAGGGTTGGCACAAGGTAAGGAAAGTTGAGAAACTTTCTGTCTCCCCAGCCCTGAGCAAGACTGTTCCCTACTCCATCTCCCCTTCTTTTCCCTCCTCCTCTCAGCTGGGTAGCAGACTGCCCCTGCACAAGTATGCCCCGATTCAGCTGATGCCCTACCAGTGGGTAAGGACTGTAGTATCTCAGGGCTGCAGGACAGAAGGTTTATTGGTACCACTCTTTATGGGAATGCCCTAGTTCCACTGGACAGCTGGACAGTTGTAGCTTTAGAAATAATGTAACATTTGTCAGACTGCATGGTAGTGGAACATGTTCCATTTATCCAGGAGAGGAACAGGTTTCTAATGTTGGCTGTTCTTGGAGACTAGTTCTTAATGTCTCCAAGTTTAATTAATTTTTGAATTGTTAAGAAATTCAGAATGCTAACCTTGGCGAGCCCCCTTCTCTTGATCAGGAGTGGCCGTAGGTCAACTGATGCCCTAGGCAAAAGGGTTCCACGGCGCCCCCCCAACACATTACCTGGTGCCCCCATCCTGGTCTACCTACAGCAAATAAATACTGGAAATGCACCTCTGCTAGACTGGCACCCTAGGTGGCCGCCTAATTGGCCTATGCCTAAGACTGGCCATGCTCTTGATGTGCAAAGGCCCCTGATGGGCACTCTGGATCTTAAGAATGCCTGACTACATATTTAAATCCATCAGAGTCACAGGCACTTCCTTAGGTTCAGAGTGGGGAAGAATCACTTCCAGTTTGCATATCTATTTGGACAGTCTACCAACCCCAAATGTTGTACTGTTTCTTTATTTGAGGATAAGGAGGATCCACATTTATCCATACTTTGAGAGACTGCCTCATTCAAATTCCTTAAGAACAAGAAATTTAGATGAAGATTGCCCTTTTTATGTCCATGCATATCAGCCTGGGGTTCAATCTGCAACTTTCCAAGTCCAGTTTGGAACTAGAGACAAGATGTTTTTCTTGTGGGCTGTGCTGGACACAAAGGAATGGCAACTCTTCCTTTCTGATGAAGGAGCTTTGCTGCACAAGTCTTTCTCTTTCTTTTTCACCCTGGTGCAGACTGCAGGCCAGAGAGATGCTCAAAGTACTGGCCACATGTCACCTTTCATCCTTGTGATTCCTCTGGCCTATATGTATACTAGAACATATCAAGTGAAACGTAAGGAGTGTATGGCTACAGTGCAACCATCCACTCCCTCACTGGATCCTTCTAATCCCATCCATAAGGAAAAAAATCCTGTGCTGATTCGCCGAAGTGGAAAGAAGGCAGGGTTGTACTGTGTCACTTACCCCATGCCACATCAGACACTAACAGGTGGTCTGATTTGGCCTTGTATAATAATCTAGAGCATCTCACTGTAAATCGCTCATAGGCAAGGCCATGTGTAGCAGATGATGGCTTTATCACTAGCCCAATAATCATTCCAAAGTTGGCTCAAACCTGGTCATCTCAGGGTGGTAATGAACAATATCATAGGAATGTGGTATATCCGTAAGGAGGGTGGCAAACCCTTTTTACCAGATCTGAAGGTATATGATGGTGGTGTGGGAGGCTGTGACCCAGATAGTCTTACAACTGCTGGCCATTTACATTCTGTCAGATGCAAATTTGATAATGGACAGACTGAGAAGGTACTGTATCAACAACTATGAGTGGAAACCGAATCCTCATGTTTTCAGAAACATTCCAGGAAGGCTTACAGTTTTGTTGGTAGGCTTGTTTTCCTTAGAGGAGAATTATTAGCTCTACTTCAACTTCAGATTTTAAAGTGCAAATTTTCTAAGCACTAATTGTAATTCAAAGCAAAGATGAACAATGTACAAACTATGACAGATATTTTTTAATTAATGTAAAATTATTTTAAAAGGTAAGCACTCTGAACTAAATATGAATGAATTGCTGTAAATGCCATTAATGAATACACTGAAAATGCCCACATTTGTATTTATTTATTTATTTATTGCTTTTGTTTACCGAGAAAATCAGATTGGGCACAGGGCTCATTTTCAGCAGAGGCCCAGGGAAAAAGACTCCAATGTGCAAACAACTGTAATCGACAGAGTGACACTAATATTTGAAAGGCAATAATGTACAAAAATCTTTACATTTTTCACAAGAGGGAGAACTGCATTTCAAATTTGATAAAGTATACAGGTAGCCATATTAACCCGCGGTAGTGGTGCTGCGATAGCGTTGTCGCCTCACAGCAAGACGTTGTCCCGTTCAATTCTCAGCTAGAGTGTCTTTTGTGTGGAGGCATACGTGAATGGGTGTGCCTTCGTTGAAGGTTGTGCATCAGGGCTGGTAACTTGGCGCGTAAAAATCCAGTACCAAACATTAGCGGACCGGAGTTCTGCTGTGGCGATCCCTAACCGGGATAAGCTGAAAGACACAACATACAAGTAGCCATACTGTTGCTATTTTCAACAGAAAGCAGTATGTCTTGCAAGAGGTATGGTGATAAGAGACATAATGTTGATAAATAGAAGACATGGGGAGCTGAAGGTAAGAGGGGGAACGATAGTGAGTTACAGTACAGATAGGAGGGGGATAGGGAGGGAGTTACAGTACAGGAAGGAGGAGGAGGATATGGGGGAGTTACAGTACAGGTAGGGGGAGGATATGGGGGGGTATTATAGTGGTAGGAAGAGGATATAATAGTACAGATGGGAGGATGATGTAGCGGCAGTTACAGTACAGGTGGGAAGAAGATGTGGCGGGAGTCACAGTACAGGTGGGAGGAGGATGTGGAGGGAGTCAGAGTACAGGTTAGGAGGGAGATAAGGAGCGAGTTACAGTACAGGTAGGAGAAGGATAGGGAGGGAGTTACAGTACAGGTAGGATGACAGGAGTTACAGTACAGGTTGGAGGGGGATAGCGAAAGAGGATAGAGAGGAGTTACAGTACAGGTGGGATGACAGGAGTTACAGTACAGGTTGGAGGGGGATAGCGAAGGAGTTGTAGTATAGGTAGGAGAAGGATAGGGAGGGAGTTACAGTACAGGTAGGTGGAGGATAGGGAGGGAGTTACAGTACAGGTAGGTGGAGGATAGGGAGGGAGTTACAGTACAGGTAGGAGGGGGATATGGTGGGAGTTACAGAAGAGGTAGGGGGATATGGGAGGTGTTACAGTACAGGTAGGAAGAGGATAAGGAGGGGGTTACAGTGGTAGGAGGAGGATATGGTTGTAGTTAAAAGTACAGGTGGGAGGAAGATTTGGGGGGGAGACAGAGAAGAGGAGGGAGCAGGATATGGAGGGAGTCACAATACAGGTAGGCGGAGGATAGGGAGGGAGTTAAGCAGGGAGGAGGTTGAAGAGCAATGATGTGCTAATCTGGTGCAGTACATTTGCAGAGCCAGATGTGGAGTAAGTGATGTTTTACCTGTAGTTTGAATACCTTTAGTCAGCAACTAAATCCATATATAGAATAACTGCCAAGTGCTTCAAAATAACATTATCAGGGTAATAACAAAACCTTTCAGTCTGCATCAAAATGCTCAACAAGATCCACAAGTAGAGTAGACATTAAAGAAGAGTCACACCAAGTCAGTGCTCCAATTTACAGAGAATTGGCTGAATTACAAACTAGATGCAATCTTATAATGGAGCACATTAACATCTCAGTATTCGTCATCCAAGTTGTTACACATTGTTTCCACAAAGTAGAACAAAAAGTTCAGTGTTTCCCAAATTAAACATAGTTATTCTGTATCCAAAGCAGTTGTACTGCAGGAAAGCAACATAAACCAATACAACACTGTTGCTAAGAATTACAAATGCAGCAGGTTGCAAAATATTGTAATCCAGTAATAAGTCTGTATTATCTTTTCTTATGGGTCCCGTAAAAGAAAGCTGAAAGCACCATCCTGAGACCATTCTACAAGTGCAACATCCCCAGTAAAAGCAGTTTTTAAGAACGTATAAGGCACTTCAGAGGCAGTCTTAGGGACGTGCACATTTTCCTGGCACTACAGAATAGATATTTAGTCCAAGAGTATAGCAGGGCTCACAGCTGCCTTTCTGCAGGATTTGTAAATTTCTCACATTACATCATCCCCCTGCAGTTCTGGTACCGTTCCTGGAATAAGGAATGTGACTGTAACTGTGAATCCTTTTACAAATATTGCATGTGTGTGTGCAACTTACCCTAATAATAGATGTTTAACTAGGAGGGCACAACTGCAGTACAAGTTTACATGTCTGTGTGAGTTTTCAGTGAGGATGAATCTGGCTAGGACAGTGGAGATGGGGACATGCATCTGCTTACTGGCTTTCAATTATCCTTAAAATCTCTCCTTCATGCAGAGATGTCAGTATTACGCAGACATTACCTATTGCCCATTAACCAAATCAGGCATAAAGACTTCTTTATTATCTCAATAATAAATAGTTAAGTGATTTTGCATATGTTATAATCTTGGCATAGATCTAACATATATGACTAGATTAACATACAAAAATCATAAATTCTATATGCTAAATTCAATCTACCTATTTAACTGAATAAACTACTTGAAACTTAAACAAGGCATCTTTATTCCTCTCACAGGGAGGGCATCAGAGAGAGAGAGAGATAGTCTTCTAACTAAATCTGCTAGCCAAATGATTTTATCTGAACTAATCCTTTGCACTTTGCTTTTTTTTGCTAGTTCTCTTATATGATTGTCAAGATGGGTTTTTCTTGTGTCCTCACAATTTGTTTGCTCAGAAATGTATGCTTCTATTTGATAATTAGAGATGGGGAATAAAGGAAAAGACAGTGGGTCTATCATTTTATATGTCACTGCAGACTCCTTGTATTCTTGTGGTTCTGGGTTGAAGATCATTTTATAAGAGCGATTTTATATGGATTACTTTGTTTTGAGCAGAGTCATTCGGGTATGGACCCTTTATTTACTAAACTTTGATTACCAGGAAAACCCTACTGGGTAGGTGTCCATTTTCAGTGGATGCCCAGGAGAAAAGCTCCAACCTATTACAAAAACATTTTAAGAACAATAATTTTGCAGTCTTCAAAAATAATACAATAAAAATTTACAGTTTAAACAATTACACCATATTTGACATAATGTGAAAACAGTGCTTAAGAATAGATACGACTTACATGACAATGATTTAATATTTAGAGAACTGTCTGAAAGTTTAGAGAAATTAAAGGTTAAGTTAGTTTACCAACAGGAATTGCAATATGAAGTGGGATAAAAAGACAGGGTATGGCATATTTAGAAAGAGAGTCAGGATGGAGAGAAATTGAACTAAGGAACTGAATGAAGAAGGGAGAGTAAGGTGGTGTAAGTTATAAATAGTTATTGGCTCATATTTAGGGATATAGTTTATCCTGATGTTGAGCAAGAAGAGAGTCAGATTTTGGCTAGCAAGTCTTTCAGAATGGTTTTGAAGGATGGGATGGAGGGTATTGACCTGCTAAGATACAGGTAAGGAGTTCCAGGCCTTAGCCACTTTACGAGATGGACCATGTCATTGGATCATAATGACTGAGTGGGAATATAATTGTGTAGAACGATATGTAGTGCTGGACAAGCAGATGGTTTCTGGATAATTGTATAGGTGGTAAGAAGCTGTGTATACGTTAGTTGATGGGGTAGTTCTAACCAATTTAGGCTTTTTAGTGCTACACAGTGGTGAGTCCTGAAAGGGTTATTTGTTGCAGATTTAGCCACTTTTATTATAGCAATTTTCAGATTTTGTCTTTTGTGATGCTTGGAGGTTAGTAAGGATGGGAGTGCCATAAAGAAGTGTGGGGAGGAGATAAGTAGAGGCAAGTATAGTTTTTTGCTTAGGGTTTGGGGCTCTGTAAAGCATCCATAGCTTTTGGTGATTTTTTTTCTTTTATTATAGGTTCATAGGTTCATAGGTTGGTACTAGGCTATCAGCCCTAGGGCCTTTTCAAGCCTAGCCATAACAATTCCCTGGCTATTTCTTCCCACATTATTTACTTTCCTGGACCCCTGTCTAGCAGGGCGACTGACGTGATCCCTGGGGTGAATTTCCTTTCTCCCATCCAATCGTCAAGGTTCCTCTTGAAGAGGTCCAAAGAGGCACTCTGCTTGACATGTATGGGCAATCTATTCCAGAGTCTGGGGAGTCTCTGGGTCAGGAACCTATCCCTCCAGCATGTTTTGTTTATTGTGATGACAAGGTTTAGATCCCTGGAGTGTGTAGCTCTGAGGGATTGGGATTTCTTTAAGTGTAGCATGTCCAACAGCTCTGGGTTTGACATGGCCTTGTATGTTAAGCAGAGATCGCCTCTGAGTAGACGATATGCAACAGAGTATAGCTGGAGTTTTTTAAGGCGGTCAGCGTAGGGCATCTGCTTTAGGCCTGTGATTCTTTTAGTGAGGTATTTCTGAGGCCTTTCCAGTTGTTGCAGATGTCTTGAGAGGTACATACCAAATGGGGCGTTGTATTCTATAATGGGTCTAATGAGGGATGAGTACAGTGGGACAATGACCTCCTTTTATCTGGATGAAAAGCCCTTCATGATGAGGTGTGCCACATAGAAGGATTTCCTGACTGTTGTGGCGATGTGGTTATCGAAGGTGAGACCACTGTCCACCAGTGTCCCTAAGTCTCTTATCACACTTTCTGTGTTTAGTGTACTGCCACCTATATGGTAATTCATGGATACATGTTTTTTCCCAAAGGGGATAACAATACATTTTTTGGCATTGAGCTTGAGCCCATGGCTCTGGCACCAAGCATCTGTTTCTGTAAGGCCCTTTTGTAGAGTATCCACATCATTTGGGGATTCAATAATGGCTCCCAGTTTGCAGTCATCTGCAAACTTTGTTATGCAGTTTTGTGTATGCAGGTCGAATTTAAGATTATCATCCTCTATCAGTTTTAATAATTTGCTATGAGAAATGACTTCAGTGGTCATATTATTAAGCGAGAGGAATTAAAATTTTTTTTTTTAATGAGAGAAAGATTTAAAAATCTAAAAGTAGTGTTTTGGACTGGCCATCTGTTGTGAATTACAAAACCATATTTCAGTGTCTTAAAGCTTCCTGTGTGGTTTTTTTTTTTTTTTTTATATGTGCCAGGTTGTCTGATGTGCATGTGAGTGTGGAGTCATCTGGGTATTGTGTTATGGAGGCCTGATATGTGGGGAGTGTTGGTGAGAATGTTAGAGGACAAGACCAAGGATATAGCCTTGTGGTACGCTGGTTGGTGACTGAGAGATATCAAGAGAGGGTAGAGTACCTTTTTACTGACTGATGCTTATTGGACAAGTAGCTTTTGAACCACAGAAGGGTGGGCATTTGAAGTAGACATTTGCTTTGACAAACTGTGTCAAAGGCTTAGACAAGTCTAGAAATGAGGAGACCAGTTTGCCGTTATCTCTAGCTTTATTGACAGTATCAATACAGGATCAGTATGCAGTGGTAATACTATGGGAGGGACAGAAGCATTGATGTGTGGGGGATAAGAGCTCCTGCAGGAGATAGTTTAGCAATTGTTTTGGAATACATTTTCAACTATTTTGGAGGGGGGGTAAGATTGCTATAGGTTTAAAATTAGTGATGTCTGTTGAATTTCCTCCTTTGTATAGAGGAATAATATGTCATTTTTTTTCACAGAGAGAGTGAATGTGGGATTCCTGAACTGATCTATTTATAAAGATTGATAAGGTAGACAATGCTATTGGCTTCTTTTTAAAGTACTCGCATGGAAGGTCACCAGCTGAAGTATAACATAGTTTGAGTAGTTTTAAATAGGATGTGGGCACAGGTTTAAAGGTGAAAGTAGATGTTGTGACTTGTGGGTGTTGGGATTAGATGTTAGGGAATCCTTGGTTAGGGACGTTATACTGTCTGTGAAGTAAGAGTTGAATTCTATTGCAGTTTTGAATGGTGAGATATTGGGAGAGGGGTTGGGTTGAATTTTTGGCCAGGGTGTAAGATTTCTTTAATGGCTGACCAATTATTGTAGTATAGTTTTTTGCCTTCATTTATTTACTTCTTAGTATGGTTGTGGAGCATTCTGAAGTTTTCGAGATATTGTGCTGCTTCATGTTTTTACCAATTTCTCTCTCTCCTTCATTAACATTCTACTCTTTTTGGACAGACAAACTGCATTATTTGTTTTTAGTATTTTCCTTTTGGGGTGCAAGGCTATTTAGGATATTAAAGAGCGTTGCATTGATTTCATCTACAGCATCATCTAAGGAGAGAGTTTTTAGGGTATTCCAGTTTATCGATGATAAGATAATTATGAATATTCTGGGTTAAACTTGGATAGGTTACTTGGTTTATAAACATACTTTTTAGAGATGGTGTGAGATATCTGGTTGCATAGATTGGAAGGTGGCCAGTGAAAGAGTCTCACATTGTACCTGTGGTGGTGAGTATGATAGCGTCTGATACAAGGATACAGTCTAATAAGGAAACTGGATGTCTTACTGTGTTGTGCTATTAATTAGATGTGTGAAACGGTATAAGTTTATGCTAGATTTAGGTGAGTTAGACGTTATGTCCAACCAGCTGATATTGGCATCACCTAGTAGTATTTTTTCAAATGGAATTGTTATAGATATCCATTGTAGGATATCTTACAGTGTACCTGTATCTTTGCCAGGAGTGATGTAAAGGATAGTAATACATATTTGCTTATATTTGTTTGCGCTCAGGAAAGTAATAAGAGTCTCTGCTCTATTGAATTTTGGTATTGGATTGTTGTAGGGGGGGGTGGTTTATGCTGGGTTTAAGCCAAATTTCAGTTATAATAAGAATATTAGGCTTGTGTTGGGTAATCCAGGCATGTAGTTTTATTTCTTATGCTTCTAATATTTATGGCGGTAAAAAATTACTAGGGTGAGGGTTTGACTATTGTGGGGTTTGATTTTTTTTCTTTCTTTTTCTTTTTGGAGTGTGTTCTTCCACTTAATTTTCTTATAGAGTTGAAATCATGTTACAGTCTATATTTGGAGTAAGGTAAGGGGTGTCATTAAATAGGTTTTGTGCGATGTGATGTGTGGAGAATTTATGGAGGAAGTATGGATAGCACATTTTGACAGAGTTGGAGGGATGTTAAGCGCTATTATTTAGTCAGTTTATTGGATGAAGTTCTGAAATGGATATCTGAAGCAAGACAGATTCATTACAGGACACTATTATATTACCTCAATGGTTTGACAACCACTGAAAGAAAGGTGGACACTGAATTATCAGAAGCCTTTTAATACAGACGTGTCTTCTCTCAAGAATGTTCTAGACATGCATTGGTCCACTGTGTTTAGCTCTTTTGATCTCTTGGATACTTTGGGAAATCTACCCTGATATGTGTATAAAAACAACAAAAACTTAAAAGCAATTTTAGAAAGAAATGATCATCAGATCAGACTGCACCACAACGTGAGCATGAAATGCTGTGGTCCCAGTAAGCAGTGCAGGTAATAATGACCACCAGATTATACTGCACCCCAACGTGGGGATGAAATACTGTGGTCCCAGTAAGCAGTGCAGGTAATAATGACCACCAGATTACACTGCACCCCAACGTGGGGATGAAATGCTGTGGTGTCTGTAAGCAGTGCACGTAATAATGACCACCAGATTACACTGCATCTCAACATGGGGATGAAATGCTGTGGTGCCTGTAAGCAGTGCAGGTATATACTGCAAGGCACCTACCTGGTTGTGCCAGGTTATCACAAGATAATTTCCCTGAAGGGGCATTATAACTGCAATACTAAAGGTTGTCTACACTGCGTTCTGTAGTTCCTGTTCAGCCTTCTATGTCGGTAAGACAGTGGGGCCTTTAAAGAACAGGATTTACCAACATGTGTATGCTGTCAGGAAGGCTATGGATGTGAATGTACTGTACAAATATTCTACCCAATGTCACAATTTTAAAATGTTTGCCTTTACCATACTGAAGCAAGTTATCCCTTTTCATAAGGGTGGTGACTGGGAACTAGCCCTTGAAAGAAGGAAACTATACTGGCAAATACTGAATAATGCTTGCAGCCCTCCCTGGTATTAACAATTTTATTTCACTTAAACCAGTTTTAAAAACAAAGGCAGCTAATATATGAATGACTAGGATTTTTATGTTTAATATATTTATTAAAACTCATCAAGCTGTTTTTAATACTGTATGCTGCTAAAGTTTTGTTACACTTTTTATATATTTTCTGATATTTGTTGTACAAATGCTATCACTTTAAATTAAATTGGGTTTGGTACCTTTAAGGTTATGTATTCAACCAGAACAGTTGCTATTTTGTTTCTGAAGAAGTTCCTGTTTGAATTGAATGGAATGAAAGCACTTAAACTCAATTGTTTTGAAACATTAAACCTGGTTTGCAGTGCAATTGACATCTGGTACGCCATTCTTTTTTATTTTTTGGTTACCTTGTTTTTATGCTGTTGGTTTTAAAACACCTTTATTGAATTATCACTTGTGACATAGGCACATTTACATTTATATAAAAGTAATCATACTGTATTAACAAGTTAACATTAAAATTGCTATATGTCATATAACCTAAGCAACATTAGATAAATTATTCAATTCCTGACCCCTTTTTTATACAAGAAACATCTTTATTAAGTCATCACGACATAAGCAATCATACAATTATATAAATGAAAACAAACCACACCGACACAATCCTAGTTGCAAGCATTTTACATCAGAAACCATACTGACACACTGCCAGTTGCAAACATGCTGTTTATTATTGAGTCACGGTAGGATGAGAGATGGGGAAGTAAGAGAAGAAGAAATAAAGGATAAGCTGATGAGTTCCATGATTAGCTAAAGGGATCTGTATTTTATTGAGAGCAGGTAGCGGTGAAGTATGAATCAAGAGGGAAGCAAGAAGTTGCAGGGATGTATGAAATTTAGTGGTGGTGGCGTGTGAAAGCTAGTAAAAGTAGGTTGCAAGGAAGCATTTTCTATGAAGACAGAGAGTTATATTGATCTGGTATCTTCTCTTCTGAAATATAAGAAATACAGGGGTTTGAAAGGCTAGAGTATGAGGATGTAGCTAAGATAGGAATTAGTGATTGTTTGAGGAAAGTAGATGTTGAAATGTAGAATAATGGAGAGGTACTGTTGGGGAATGGTCTGAGCATTAATGGATAGAGTGAAAAGCAGTATGTTAGGGAGAAAGGCTGTTGGGAATGATGCTTATTTTTGGATGGAATTGTGGAAATAGAAACAGCAGCATTTGAATGATAGTCAAGTTGTTTGGGGAGGGTTAGAAACTGAGTGTCAAAGGTGAAATGAGTATGTGGGAAGTATGATGGAAGAGTAAGAGAGGGCGGGAGGGGACTGATGGTAGGGGAGCAAATCCAAATGAAGCATAACAGGTTTCCCATCCTCAGGTCAATTATTAAAGAGATCAATTGATTTATAGCTGACACAGAGCAATTAACAAGGAGGCACAAAGTAGAACAGGTTTTCCTTCATTTACTGAATGCAGAACCAGGAAACTAGAGAGATTAAGTAACTGGCATATAAAGTTTAATATTTTGGTCAAGAGAAAAGACAGTAGCCCACATAAAGTGGTTCTTATAGTGTAAGGACCACTGCTTTGGGGGGAATATCACAGCCTCTTTCCAGCACAGGGCAGGCACATCATTTGACTAGTTACAACTGATACACAGCAAGAGTTTTCATGTTGAGGTTGCTTACATTACACAATGATAATATTCTCAGTGAAAATGCTCAAAAGTTGGGCCTTGTGGCAGAACGTCTGCATTATTGGAGTCAGGGGTGGATGAAGTGACCACAGGCTATTGCACAATGGCAATATTCTCATTGAAAATGTTCAAGAATTGGGCCTTGTGGTAGCGCTTTTGCAGTATCAGATCCAGAGGTGGATAAAGTGACCACAGGCTTTGCATTGTGAAGGAAAGTTGTGATTGAGCGGAAGAAGAGATCAAAGTCTTTAGAAGTGGAAGAGATCAGTTTTAAGGTAGAGGAGGATTTCAGTTCGAACAAAAAACTAACATAGCAGCCTCTTTCAATTGGAGAAAAGTTTCTGCAATTAAATGTCCTCTTCCATTTTCCTACTAGTGCAGAGACCTCTTTCTTGTAAAACTTTTACAGCCACCTCTTCCATCCACTAAAGGGCTGTACTGTCCATTCTGCCTCCAAGAGTTCAGATAATTCTTCTTTCAGTATGGTCAAGGAAAATGATTTAATGATCTCTTGGATCTCAACAGCCCCTTGGGATTTAAAAAGCTCATAGTAGTTATCCTTTAAACTGTAATTTGTGTTATTTTCCTGGAGTTTTGGCTGGAAACCTTGGAGATCAAGGCCATGTATGAACATGTTGTACTCTTCACGCGAGTGTTCCTAAGGTTTCAGGTGGCCAGAATTTTATGTTCATTATGATATTGTTCATTTAGTCATGCCACAGCCATCCCCATTGTCTTTTGAAAATGATGAGCCCCTATTGTAATAGCTATCCTGCTAAAGAGAGTTCATGCATACCTTTTGTATACAAGTAATTGATCCGCTGCCATTTACAGGTGCACATGGGGGTATGTTTCTCCCTTTCTGAATTCATTGGGTCATACAGTCAGTGTTGTAAAGTTGGATTTAATGCCATTTCAGAAAAAAGAGTTTTCCTGTAATGTCAAGTTAGATTTCATTCCCATTCAGTAACCTATATTTCTAAGGGCTAGGCAAAAGAGTGTGCTGGTAGTTTTATAACATGTTGTCAATTTTTATTTTTTAAAAACAAAATGTTTATTGTATCAGACACAAGACCACATTTCCATTCAGTTAGTAATATTATCATACTTTATGAAAGCATAAACTTGTACATCAAAATAACAAAGTCTCATGTTTGCTTTTCATTCCTGTTAATAACTCAGTCTAATTCAAAACAACTTTTTTTCATTTGTATAATTAGATCAATATTAATTAACCTTTCTATGACAGACAAATACCATGTTTCCCTCCCCTACTTTTGCTTGGAATGTCTACCAAAAGTTAGCAGTCTTAACTTTTTAGTTTTGTCACCTTAATGAAAGCCATCTATCTCCCTTAATGATTCTTCTATTTTTTTATCTCAATCTAATAGTTCTACGTCTTTAGATGCAGCTTACTGCTATTACATTTTAAGGCCTCTGTCTCAACTTTTTCTAACTTAAACATTGACTAGACGAAATCCCTAACTCTTGGTGGCATGGGATATTTCCATCTTCTAATTAGTTCTTTTTTAACTAGTAGAAGCACTAAGCTGGCCAACACTAGCATCCTGTTGTCTCTTTATCCCGCCAGTCCAGCTTACTAAGAAGCTCAACTTTGTCATTCCCACTCAACTCCAAGATTATGTGAAGTAATTCTTGAATGTGGCTTTCATATAATCCTAATTTATCATTTCCTAAAATATACGTTCCCAGTCAAACTTTCTTCTTCATCCATACCTGCAACAGGACTGATTGATTTGGGGGTACATATTAGAGACCCCCTCTGTAGTGTAAAAATATTTGTGTAAGCATTGCCAGATAGACATTTGAAACCTTCTTGATTGTATTGCTGACCTGACCATTAAACAGATTTCACCCTATTCTTTTTCTGTAATCTCCCTCATTACCTTACACTACCATGCAAGCTTCTGAGTCCACCTGTGCTTCCATTGGTCCTGAATTAGAGCATTATAAATCCTAACCAATCTTTTGTTTATTACCTCCTCTCCCTGAGCCAGAGTCAGCAACATGATCACCTCTGTTTTATCCCCACATATTTTTATCTCGCTTTTTGACATCTGCACACCACAAAGATAGGTCTACAATGGAGAAGTTTGATTCCTTTCAGTCCATAGTTCTCTTTTTTTTTTCAAAACAGGTTTATTGTTTTAACATACAAGAGAAATATCATAACAATTTTATACAAGTAATTAAAAATAGATATGAATATAACATTCAACAAAACAACTAAAGTATTTACAAAGACATCCACTACAATCAGATCAATTAATTAAACTAAAATACCATGCTATTGAAATTAGGATTTTTTTAACAAATTTTGTAAATTATCCCATACAATATAATAAGATGTTTTTCTAGTTGTTCTTGACCTAATTGTGTTTATTTCCATATGGCACACTATATTCATAACATTTTTAAATTCATTGAACGAAGGAGGTGTATCTGAAATCCAATTTCTGGTTATTATTTTCCTAGCCACTGCTAGAATAGACCATAACAAGGGAAGCTTAACCTTTTAACACTTTGAGGTACAGGTGTGTTGAATAATATAAGAGATTTAGAAATAATGAAATTATCTGTAAAAGAGCCTGCAACATTCATTAATTGACTTCCAGTATTCTTTCAATTTTATACAGTCATAAAACATATGAGCCCAGTCAGCATTAATTTCTACATTACATCTCTTATATAGATTATCTTTATTATTTATTTTATTCATCATCAAAGGTGTATAAAAAGATCTATGTAAAATTTCCATGTATAAAGTCTCCAGACAATGGAAGACGTAGTTCTATAGGCAGATTCCAATATATATTGTTTATCTTGTTGATTTGGTGGGTCCCCATTAATAGAAGTGAAATAATTCCAGTATGTATCTACACTGTAAAAAGTTTCTTGTCTGATAATTTTATGTATGTATGAAAGTTTACCTTTATCAGAAACTTTATGTTGTAAATTTAATATCAAGTAATCAATCAGTGTTGGAAGAGATTCTTTAACTGTTATAGACATTAGATCTATTTTATTAATGAGATGTTGTCTAAAGGTCTGAACCTCTAACCAGCAAGTTTCTCTTAGATCAAATTCTTGTTTTAAGAAATCTAGATTTTTAACTTTATTATCAGATATCAACTGATACCAGTAATTTAGATCATTATCTATAGCTAAATGAGTTCCTTCAGAAGTAGATGACAAAAGCATACCCTGAGTATACATTATAGGGAATATAATAAAATTCCATTCCCTATACTTAGGGTGCATGAATATAAAGTTACGATAGCTAATAATAATATTTAATGGGTAACAAACCATATGTTTAGGTGTAATAGGTGAAGTACAAAATTCCTTTAGTAACCATAACATGGAGTTATTTACAATCATATTTGTATGTGTTAAGGAGATTTTCATGAAGTGCATACTAATTAGCTCCTGATAATCTTTCCATTTTGCGACATATGACCGATCTATTAATAAAGTAATAACTTTTACAATAGAAGAGATAGTATATAAATTAAAGTCTGGAAAAGAAATACCACCTTGAGACCAGCTATTAGTATGTTTCTTTAATGCAATCCTAGGTCTATTAGGTGCCCATAGGAAATTTAACATTAGTGTATTCAGTTTCTTGATAATTATTTTTGTAGGTGGAAGTATTATTGATTGTATTAAGTATAAAATCTTGGGGAATATTATCATTTTAATAATTGTAAGTCTATCCTCCATAATAAAAAACATATTATTCCAGGTATTAAAAAGATTTTGTATATTAAGAAAACAGGTATTATAATTATTATATATAATAGATTTAATATCTTTAGATAGTATTATACCTAAACAAGTTATCTGACCTGAATTGGGTACATATTTAGTAAAATCACTAATGAGAATATTTTTTCGTGTATATATAGGTAGTATTTTAGTTTTTTCTTCATTGAATATTAAACCAGAAATACTTTTAAAATTCATCATTTTATCAAATAGAGACTGCATAGAAGAATTAGATCCTGCTGATGTAATTAGAACATCATCTGCAAAAGTTGAATTTTGGATGTTGTATTTTCATCTATTTCAAAACCCTCTATATCAGTACTGTTTCTGATCAAATTAGCCCAAGGCTCCATTACTAAAGTGAATAATAGTGGAGAAAGTGGACATCCTTGTTTTGTACCTTTAAAATGGGTATTTTTGTGAAACATATGTTCCTACCTTAATATAAGCCAATGTTCCTTTGTATAAATGCTCAATTAGATTTACAAATGCATCTGAGAAGTTTGTGCACTTCAGTAAGGTAAACAGATAGTCCCAACTTACTGAATCAAATGCTGAACTTATATCAAGGCTAATAAGTGTTAAATCTTTCTTTTTCCTATTTGCAAAATCAATTAATGTTAAAGTTCTTCTTATATTATCAAAAGTATTTCTATTTACAATGAAGCCTGTCTGATCTATATCTATATTGCCGGGGATGATTGTCTTCAATCTATCAGCAAAAATACTCATAAACATTTTATAATCAACATTAAGTAATGAGATGGGCCGATATGAAGTACATCTAGTTGGATCTTTATTAGGTTTTAAAATTGGCGAAATAAATGTATATTGCCAAGATGGGGGGGTTATTAACTTAGTTTGGGCCAAAATAAAAACCTTATGTATTAATGAATATGTACTTTTAGAAAGGATTTTATATATCTCTGGTATAATACCATCATTACCCGGTGCTTTGTTTGATTTAAGCGTATTTATTTGTGTAATAACCTCTGTATATATGAAATACTTTTGTCCAATAGTTTAATCTGTTGTTTATTAAGCTTTTTATTCATGTTTGTGGTTATAAACTCTTTTATTTTATCTTTAGGTTCCATGTTAATGTTATTATGGTTAATTTTGTGAAAGTGATTTCTAAATTCATCTAGTATTTCTAGTATACTAGAAACATTCTTCTTTTTCCTTAGAGAAAAGATTTCTTTGATATGGTTTTGTTTATTCAACCTTTTTGTTTTATTTTTAAGTCTATGTAAGTATTTGGGGCTTATTGAATAAGACAAAAACTTGTATTTCTCTAAAGTTATTTTAACTTTATGAGTTAAAATTTCTTTGTATTTCTCATTTAGTTTGTTTATTTCTTCAATAACTTTCTTGTCCATAATATTTTCTTTATTATTATGTTTATAAGAGTCTAATTTACTTTGAATATCTAATAATTCCTTATCCCAAGATTTCCTTTTATTATTATACCATCTGATACTTTGTCCGTATAGATATGATTTTAAGGCATCCCAAACATAGACAATGGAGACTTAAGGAGTATTGTTTATGTCTAAAAAATGTTTTACTTCTGAAAGTATATATTCTTTATAGTCTTTTAGTTGAGTTAAGTATGCTGGTATCCTTTAGATCCGAACATTATGAGTATTTTTTATCATGAATTCAAAAACAATTGAATTATGATCAGATATAGGACATGAAATGATTTTGGAATTAATTAAATCTGTTACCATCTGGTTAGAAATAAAGACCCTATCTATTTTTGAATAAGTTTTGTATCTGTTAGAAAAAAAGGTGTATGGTAATGATTTTGAATCTATCTGATTATTAATATCATTCAAATGATAAGAATTAGCAAAATCATTTAAATGTTTTGCATTAGATGTAATTCTTCTTTTCCTATAGTGGTAGTATCACTTTCATGTAGTATACAATTAAAGTCACCAGCTAAAATAATATCTCCTATAGAGAATGATATTATCTTATCAAGATGATGTTTCACTGTATTAATACCAATTCCAGGTATCCAATATACATTAATTAAAGTGTAAGTCTTCCCACTAATTTGTATTGTAACCATACAAAACATTCCTTTGTCATCCTGATAAGACTTAATGGTTTTAGGAATGGGCATACTTTTATTCCATAAAATAGCCACTCCTCTTTTTTTCTGAGTGTGCTCTGAACTAACCAATACTGTATATTTGTTTGTGGCTAGTTTATCAATATCTTTTTTCAAGAGATGGGTTTCTTGCAGGAAGACTAAGTTGGCCTTATGTAAATGAATGTATCTTATTAGGCTTGCCCTTTTACACAGATTATTCAATCCATTAATGTTTAAAGAAATTCCTTTTAAAGATGTCATTTGGCATTTTTAAAACTTAAGAATCTTATGATCAAAATAACAAATAACAACATAAGTAATGTTACATCTCCTCCTTTAGGTGTATCTTTAAATATAACTGTATTTATTGAATCTCTTATGGGATTTTGTATAGGATTCAATTTTGTTTGTAGTGACAATGAGTGTACAAAATATATTGTGGATGTCAAAACTATATACATATAACAATGAACAAGTGAAAATAATGTAAGGATTAAACCTTGCTTCCAGCCTGGAGTTAAAAACTCCAACTTAGAGTAGTATTTACCACTCAAGTTAACCCCCTACCCTAAGCAGCAGTACCTCAGCTACCACCTTATCAATTTAATACTGGTTATATTTAACTTAAATTAACAGCTTTCAATTCAATTATCTAGCAAGACAAGACTACACATTTGATAAAACAGCATCATATAAACTAAAATAAACTTTTTTTTTAAAAAACTATTCATACTACTGTATACATCTATGTAATATAATACACTTGTATTCAAATAGCATTCAAATAATCTTGATATTAGGAACCAAGAGGAGAGAGAGAGAAATAAAAGACGTGAAAGAGGGAGAGAGAGTGAAAGAAAGAGAGAGAGAAAAAAAGGAAGGCATATTTACATATTAATTTATTCAAAGTATGTAAAAATAAGTTCTAACATTCATTTAAATCAAAAACTTTGGCTAATATGGTTCAGACATTACATATATTAAGATGCATCTATTTTCTGTCATGTAAATGCAGTCAACAGCTTCCAAAAAAAACCTTGAATTGCTTATATATGAGCATTTTACTCATACTCATTATTGTCAATAAAATAAAATATTATATTTATAGAAATTGTTATAAATCATACTGCATAGTTATGCAAATTCTCAGAAACACTTGCATTATTGTAAAAGAAGCCTTCTGTATTTTGTATGTCTATACTACTGCTTTAAAATATATAACATGACAATTTCTTCCAGAATAGAATTATAAAGTTATTTATGCTTGTCAATCAGATGAATTAAATGAGTTATAGTAATGTATATGTTTGGAACATAAGTTTTTAACACAGATTAGTATGCTGCAGTCAAGTAGATTTTCAAAAACACTTGAATAAATGTTTCATTTTCTATGCCTTCTAAATTAAGACATTTACTTACTACAAGAAACTGCATCATTTAAAATCATTATAACTGAACATATTTTATGAATTATAACATAGATATTTAAGTAATTATATAAAATAACTCACATTTAAATGTTAAAGAGTTCATTTTCCTTCACATAGTCACATTTGCATCAGTTCTACTTCCTGGTAGAGTGTTCTTCCTGAATCTGCGATGTGTCAGTGTGATATCTGGGTCAAAGGTCAAATTGACTGCTTTCAGCTTCTCTGTGAGAATTCTAAGAGTTGAAGCTTTTAAAACAACTCGAGGACACTGTTCATGAGGTAGCCACATCCCAGATTGTCTCCCTTAACATTTTGGCGGGAAACTTGTTAAAAATTAGTGACAAACATTCATTTAGCAGTGTAAATGCATCTAAACATGACAAAACCTTCGCAATGTATTTTACAGGTTATTACAGCCTCTATGTAAGTGAAATTAAGCCCAAAGTTATTAATAAGTAATAAAACTCAATATTTTTGTCCCAACTCAATTTTTATGCAAATCTTATTATTTACTGTGTCTATATGATCAAAAGCATTTCTATATATTAATATGAAAAAAAAAATAAAGAGAAAGAATAAAGAAAAGAAAAGAGAGTAGAAAATAAAAGAGTGTAAAGCAGAAATAAAAAAATGTAAGAGAAAGCTATAAGAAGTATATACAATGGAATATTACTTACTGTTTATATTAATAGAGTTAAAAGTAAAACATATTATTTACTATTATTTAGTTCTAATTATTATTAGTTAAAGCATGACAGATTATTTACAAACAAGCATAAGCAGTATAATCAAGAAAGTATAATTAGGAATAGCATTTGAAGAACATATAAACTTTTTACAAGGAATAAATATGTTATTATTCCATTTATCATATTTTCATTACTCTTCTCTCCCTGCCCACCCCACCCTTTACCCACTACATAATCTAAATAGAATGTCATTGTTTAAACAAAGAAAAGAAGAAAAGGAGAAAAAAAGAAAAAAATGTATCAAATTACTGACCTTACTTCTCTTTTTCAGAAAGAGAAACAAATTGAATATTAGCTTGTTATTAGTTCCTCAGATATTTTGACTGGTTATGAAACAAAACATTTCTTTGCACACAGAGAATAACTTTGATTAAATCTTTTTCAGAATATTTGTGGCTTTCTGGAAATGCAGGAAATATATTTAAAAAGATTAATAATGAAGTAAAATGATGAGAGAAAAAAAAGAAAAAAAAACATAGAACAAATCATTTGTTTTTTAGTCTCTTCTTCTCTGAAGTCTTCCATGAAGTTTCAGTTGCCAGTCTCTTTAATGAAGGACTAGCCCATTCCATTTCCTCTATTTTATCCAAAATCTTATTTTTTTTGATAAACAGTAAAGCAGAGTCTAAGTCATCAAAAATTTTAGGACCATCAAGAAGGAAGATTTTTAGCTTGGCAGGAAACAGAAGGTATGTTTTAAACTGTGCTTTTTTAAGCTCCCTTATTAGTGGCAGAAAAACTTTTCTTTTAGCTATTACCAAGGAAGAATAGTCATTGTCAAAACGCACAGTTGTCTCATTAATCTTAACAGGAGCTTTAGCCCAAGCAGATTTAAGAACCATCTCTTTATCAAAAGATGATAGAAATCTAACTATAATCCATAGTTCTCTTGAAGTCTCTCTAAACTCATTCTTTTTCCAGTTTCACTAATATTTTTCCAAAAGTAACATGTCCTGTAACCTTCTGATCAGTTCTGAAAACCTGCAATGTTAACATTTAAAGGGATTCCTTAGCATCCCTATTGGAATAGCTCACATGCCCATTATTTATAGTCCCGTTTCATAGTGAGTCCCCTTAAAACTTCTAATATGTACCAATAACCCACCTCAGACCCCAAGTCAACACCGCCCAGTTTCCACCTACTCCACTCACAATCCAGCAGAATTTATAAACCAAAAAAAACTTCCAGTTGTGGTTAAATCCAAGGCATGCACTACGGCCATAAAAACAAAATTACTTTATTGAAAGTTAAGAGCTTTCGTCCCTATTGAATATGGGACTTCTTCAGAACAAAAAAAAAATTCTAAACAGCATAATGCTTATAAGCATAATTAATTAATCACATGACCCACTATTATCCATTCGTTCCCTGTCATCTTCTATGATATAATCTAAAAAATACATACATATGCAAGCTCTGCATTGTTACAAAACAGTTGAATTCTAAATTAAATAAAATGCATAATTTTGTGAATAAAAATTTTTCTATGAAGCTTTTTTTAAAAAAAACACTGTTAAATCTCAAAGTAATAATACATAAGTATTAAAAAAATATATGGCTGGAAACAGTAAAGTGATTCATATGCAGTTGTCCACTTATATGAAATCTGATACGAAAATATATATATTCTCTATCCATATTTAAATGTTATGTAATTTAAGTGGGAGTTCTTGTATCACATGGCCTCTTTTTCAACAGTCGTAAGGTTCTCTGATTCATTTAACCCTGGCAGTGTAGTTGCATTTAACCTAAGCTGCCAGTTTAACTGCCTAAGTGCCAATTCATTCTCCCAACCCCCACCCCACCCTCGGTCTTTTCTTTACTAATTCTAGGATACCAAAATGAAGCTTTTTAAAAGAGGGATAACTAATACTATGTTTGTACAGGGCTTGTTCAAATTTTTATGTTGAATAGCCTAATTGTGTTAGTAAATTCTCTTACGGAGACTTCTCTCCATTTTCCCTACATATTAATGTCTACTACTTTTACAAACAGCCAAATATACTAATCCTGTACTTCTGCAATTCCCTGTATCTAGTTGTATTTGTTGTGGTAATTGACCTACTGTCACAGTCTCCCCTTCAAATATGAAACTACAGTACTTGCATGCACCACATGTATAGGTACCTTTCCTTTTGTGCGTTGGTTTTGGTAATGGGCGTTCTAACCAAAATTTTAAGTTGGGTTCAGTCTTGCATACAAAAAGTGATTCATCCCCCAAAATGTTCCATATATCAGTTCTGTTCGATAGGGTATTGATGTGAATAGATCTACTACATCAGTTGTGGAAAAAATAACTACATCAGAAAAATATTCCTTTTTAATTTTACCCAGAAAATCCCATGAATCTATCAAAATATGTTCTACAGGGCGTAACAAATCTTTTAAAATTCTGTCTGTAAAAATTCCTAATGTACAAGTGGAACTATTGTGAGCTGCTACTATCATTCTCAATGGGGGATTCTCTATTCTCTTGTGAACTTTGGGTATTCCAAAGGCATTCGGTATCAAGGGATGTTTGTTACTCAAAAAAATAAGTAATATTTCATTAATTACCCCCTGGAATAACTCGTCTTCAAGAAACAACTGAGTCTTTCTATGTGCCATATTTATCTCATTCATTGATACAGTAACATAAGTTTCTGTATCATGTAGCATGTCGCTCATTACGTTAATATAATCTGTCTGATTCATCAGTACCATCCCGCCCCCTTTATCTGGTTTCATAACCCAGATGTCTCGGTTTTGCCTAATTTCCTTTAAAAGCACCCCTTCTTCCTGACTTAAATTGTAGTATCTTTTATTGTGTTGACTATATATCTGAAATAATTATTGCTTACAAATATTTTCAATATTAGATGCTGTGGGGCGTAATGGGGGTTGAATGCACTGTTCTTTTTAAACTTGTTACCTAAACCTTCTACATTAGGTTTATCTTTAAAAATGATCCTCCTTGTAAAAAGCTTGAGTTCCGTAAAAATTTTAGCTATATCACTTTTTCGCCCTGGTACAAATTTCAGACCCTTTTTAAAGAGGGGAAAATGGGTCTCTGTCATCCACTGTTCTGTATAGTTAAAAATATTAAAGCCATCTAAACTCAACAATTTCCAATTAAAGACCTCAATAATTCTGTAAGTTTCTAATAATTCCCCCTGTTGTTCTGCTTCCATTGATTCACTTTCCCTTGCTGTCCTTTTGGAGTGTTTGGATGTGCTAAAAAATTCTGCTGTATTCTTTTATTAACAATTCTCTCTGATCTTCTTAGGGAGGGGTACTCTTCTTCTTGCATAACACTATAATTTTGATAGTTATGTCTATTTTATTGATAGGGACCCTGTTTGTCCCCCCTTTCTCAGTTTGTAAAGGTACCCTCTCCCCGCAGCCCCAACGTCTTCATTTATATTTTTAAAATCTGTTCTACCCCCTCTTTGATATGCCTTCGGTAATGGGTAAGCTGTTTTGTTACTATACTCATGTTCATCCCTGTATAACTTTTTCTGTTTCCTTACCATGTTATAATTAACTTGTTCTTCTATTTTATCTAACACGCTATCATATTCCAATTCACAATTGTTAAATGATAAATCAGCAGTAAGTTTGTTATTAATATCATTAATTTCATCTAACAAACCTTTAGTTCTTTTTTCATTAATTCTAATAATAAACTGTACTAACTCTAAACCATGTCGGTCAAACATTTCCAATAATTCATCTATTTCACTTTGTCCTTGAATTAATCCATTTTGAAACTTGTACATTCTTAAACCTTTTGGGACCCTTTTACATTTCATGCACTCAGCAAGGTAGGCATTTTCACATTGCAAGTTACTTACCTCAAAATGTCTCAGTTATTCCCTAAGGTCTCGATTTGTTGATGTGTTAGTCCTTGTTGCTGAAAATGTAAAAATCATGATTTAGCCAGTTCTTAAACCTTGAATTTGCATCCCGTTTCACTTCTCTGTCCACTTGTTATATCTTCCTCGTCGTCGTCGTGTGGGTTAGTTCTCAATCTGTTCTGTTTTCTTCTAACGATGCCATCATTCACTTCAGGAAATTATCTAATTTCCCTTGTTTTCTGCCACGAAGACTGCTGGGAACTGTAGTCTCTCCAGCGATAATTGTATGTGGGAGACTTGTTGAAATAACAGTTTAACTGCCAGAGATAAGTTGTTTTCTTCATCACAATTGATGTTCTCTGTTGAAAACACAGACGATGCTGCCATAATCTCTCTGTAATCAGTGCACTTATGTGTTAATCCAACGTTTGCCAAGGTTTAACAGGTGAAAACCTTTTTAGTCAAATCCACACTCCACGATTTAAATTGAAATGCAGCTGTTCTTCAACAATCCAGCAGAACTTATTTACATTTAGCTCTATAGCTTGAACCTGGTAATAAATAAAGTAACTTCAGCCTACTCACTTCAGAATATTCCTGCATATTCAGGATTGCTAGGTCAGACTGTTCTTTTGGCAATATCATTTTTTGCCAACTCAGTTGGTCATGTATATTCCAGAGGTATGACATGACCATCATCCTAATACTTGTTACCTGGGTTGTCTAACACCACTGTGCCACATGTAAAATTTACGGTAACAAACATTTTGATTTTCTGCACCATTTGATCTCACTCTATTGGGATAAGTATCCACTTAATCATACTTTTCAGTTGGTCCTTCACCTCATCCCACACCACCAGTCCTGCTTCCTGCGCTTCCCACATCAGCCATATACTTAGATATTTAATTGTGTAGTGCCCCCACAAATATGTGTAGGTCTTGACCATCTGTGTAGTAGAACAATAATGTATTACCAATGCTTTTATCTTCTTTTTATTATAAATCCTGCTAAATTCTCAGATTCTGTTAATATTTTAAAAATCATACTTATATCTGCTTTTTGCTCTGTGACATATAAAAGAATATCATCTGCAAATATAGAGACTTTCTCTTCCCCTTAATTCCATTTCCAACCTGCAACCTTAGCTAGCCTAAATATTTGCTCTAAAGGTTATATATGTAAAGCAACCCCTAAAGAGTTCCCCTGCTTATCTGAAAGTGTTCCATCAGTCTTGCATTTACCCTTACTGCCGCTGATGAGCCTTTATCCAAAGCTTGAAGTCACTCTATATACTTTCTCCAAAGGATGAATTTCTAATACTTCTCCAAGGTAATTCCACTGCACTAAGTTGAAGGCTTTTTCTGTATCCAGACGTGACAGCCTAATTTACTGTGTACCCTTTCAACTTCTGTTTGTGTAATTGGTGTCTTCACAATTATCGCAGATTTGTCTTCCCTTAATGAACCCACAGTGATCTTCCTTTATTAATCTAGGTAATATTTTCACTAGTCTTTTGACGAATGTGCCAGCAAAACCTTTGTTGCCATAATAGAGAATCAAAATGGGACAGTGGTATTCAGGTGAACTGGGGTCCTTACCACTTCCTTTAGAAAGAAAATAACTGCTTTCAGCCATGAGCTGGGAATCTGCCTAGTTTCCATGATCTTATTAAATAATGTGTCATTTAGGAAAAATCTTGTGTTTTGCACCCTTCTAGAATTCATTTGGGAGACGATCCTTGTATTTTCATTAACATACCAACATTCGTACCATTTTTAACAATTGTAATCATCAATTCTCTCTCTAAACAGGTTCCATCTCCTTCATAAGTGTGATACTGTCCATAAATTACACCGTTTGTTGCATTATCTGTTTTATTTCCCCGCTGTCAGTTTGGGTGGTAAGTAAAAATTCCCTATAATAATACGTCTATTCATCCTATCCCCACAGATCAAAGTAAATCTCCCCTGTATATTCTTTTTAACCTTTTCTACAAAGAAAGCCATGTTTTTCTTTCTTAATGTCAATACCTGTCTTTGTCTGCCTTCTCCTGCTTCTATTCTGTGTTCTCTAAAATCTTTATTGATGATTTCCAACTATTCTTTTTTGTGCAGGTGTTTCTTGCAACAAGACTAGGGTTCTCTTTCCCCTGTCCACCAAGTCATTGACAGTTCAATTAGTTAAGCTAAGATCTGAAGTAGTTTACTTCATTTGGTCTTCAACCTGTGGGGTACCAGATCCATATAGGATCCGAGCCGGCAATTTCACTAGCATCTGCTCTGAGCTCCAAGCTCCTCCCCTTACCCATAATACACCTCCACTACCTTCCAATCTCTAGATCTCGTTTGCTACGGCTTGCTGACGCATCGTGATCTCCTGACCTCTGAGTAGTGAGGGAGTTATCTGCTTTTAAGCAGCTTTTTTTCTCTAAACTTTTTGAGTGTAAGTGTTTAGTATATGTTCAATCTCCTCCTCCCCTCGATGGTGCATCATGTAATAGAACCTTTATTGTAGTTTAGAGTTTGTTAGTGTGCATTGCTTCCCCTTCCCCCTCAGTGTTCTGTGTGACTTGAGTGTGTGGTGAGTGGTCTAAGTGGGAAAACAAGTATTTTTTTTTCTCTCCTTTTTTCCTCTCTAGTGTGAGTACCTTGGATAGAGACATGGCTGACAAGCCGGTTTTCAAAAGGTGCACTGAGTGTGGCCATAAATTGTCTCCTGCAGCTGGCCACACTCTTTGTGGGATGTGCTTGGGCACTGCCCATCTGAATACGGATTGCTCTATTTGCGTGGGTTTTAACCCGTGCACTATCAAGGACAGGAAGGCTAAGTTGGCCCTGAAGGGCCTTCTTCCCACTTCTGAGGCGGTTGCCTCGTCCTCAGCTTCAGTCACAACGGCTGCTGTGGTCACCTCTCCTTCTTTGCTTGCCCCTTGCTTCTCTTCCCTCCCAGGCTGGGACACAACCTCCTGTTTCTAAACGTGTGGAAGTGGAGTGAAAAAGGGGCAGAGAGAAGGAGAGAGAGCCCAAATTACATAAGCCAGAGAAACATAAGAGGTCTCCGGACCTTCCTTCTCCCGCCAAAAGTCAGACTAGGATCCGTGACTCCCCACAGCTCCGATCTCTGAGATTTTCCCTGGAGCCAGAAGAGACACATTCTCCATCTAGGGCCTCGGTTCCTCGACCTGCCAGATTGAAGTCCGTGGCCTCATCAAGATCCACGTGTAGCTTATCAGCAGTTGACATAGATAAAATGATGAGGAGGTTCATTCATACTCAGATACAGATGGGGGTCTTGCCAGCCCCCTCTCCCTCTGGAGGGGGGAGCTCGCTTCCTTTTTTCACACCAATTTCTCCTTCTCCGATCCGTCCACCGAGTTTGGAGTACTCTGATCCAAGGATGACCTTAGTCAGTTGGTCGGCACCGGCAGTGCCTGCTTTCTTGACGCCGACAACTGCCTGGAGTGTGTCTGATCTGACCAGTTTGAATCCAAATGGCTCTCTGAGCCGGAGCTTGGGTGTCAGATCTGAGGGAGCGGAACTTTTTTCATCGGCTGTGGCGTTGTTGAGCCAACACATCAGATCCGGGGAGACCGTCTTCCTTATTGGTTCCCCAGGAGGTTCGTTCTCCCTCTGCATTCGACGTGATAGAAAGGGTTCTCCACTGGATTGAAACCCTTGACTATCTCCTCGGATTCTGCCCTGACCCCCTTGGCTCTATCTATGAATCCCATCATTTTACCAGAGGGACAGCCCATGCTCGAGGAGCCCCATACGGTTCCCCCTGAGGAACAAGTGGCTTGCGAGTTCCCCCTGGAGAGCCCCACCAGAGATGTGCCTCGCAATGTAAGAGGAGGCACTTGGATTTCCCTGAGTCCCTCACCAAGGACACGGATTTGGATGATAGAAAAGGTTCCCCCCAGGTCACCTCCCGAGGATGTCTCCTTTGGAGACATCATGGAAATCCTACACCAATGGGGAGGTTGGTCCGCCCCCAAACCTTCTTCTAATGAGTCCGTGCTCCTGGAGGCTTTCGGCATGGGCCTATCTACTTCCTGGGTGTCCCATCCTGCAGATCTCCTGGTGGACCTGGTCACCTCGCAGGCCTGGAAGGAGCCGGACACCATGGAACCAATCCCTAAACGTCCTGGTAAGATCTTGAGTCCACCATCAGATAGACCAACAATGGAACAAGGGCTCCCCCATAGATGCTATAATGGTAGCAGTAGCCACAAAAAAGGAACTAGCCCAAGAGAGTTCCTTGGTTCATCCCCCTGACCAAGAGTCGCAGATGATGGACTGCTTAGGGAAGCGGGTTTATGCATCAGCAACCTTTTCCATTAGGGCGCTGAACTACCTGGCCCATGTTACGAGACTCAAGCTCGAACTGGTCAAAGAGCTGGCTGAGTCTCCCCCTACGTCCATGTTGCAGGAGGACAGGGACTCATTCTCCACGAGGATGGCCATTTTGAAAGCAGTCTCCAAACACGTCCATGCGACTCCTCTCACATGCTACTGAAGGAGCGGCTAGGGCAGCTGGGTCCGGCGTGTCCATGAGGGGCAATGCCAGGCTCAGACTATGTCAGTTTTCGAACCTTTCAAGGCGTCTTTTGCCAATGCCCCTTATGACAGGTCTACTCTTTTTGGTAAGACCGCCAAAGAGACTTTAGTCCAGAGTGAGAAGGATGGGAAGACACTGTCTGCCATCGGAATCCGCTTCTCTAACCTTCAAAGATCCTTTTTCCAGAATCAGAGAGGGCAAAAGAAGATGTGGTTCCAGAAGTCACAGTATTCCTGGGACACTCAGGGCTCTTCTTCCCCCAGAGGCAGAGGGGGACAGGATAGATGCCGGCCGAGAGGCAGAGGGGGGTCCGAGGAATTTTGGGTCTCGAGAACCTTTCTCAGACAGGCCCGGACAGCAGCCCTGAGGGATTGCCCGACTGCTCTACTCTGGAAGCAGTCGGGGGACGATTGTCATTGCACCTGGCAGCATGGAAGTCCATAACATCAGACCACTGGATGCTTCAGATCATATCCAGAGGATACTCTATCCCCTTTGTGGTTCCTCCCAAACCTCCCAAACACCTCCTGGACATACCACCCACGCAAAGGGAGGCAGCAGCACAGGAAATCTCCAAGCTGCTAGGAAAATGAGCCATTGAACCCATCCCCCCAGATCAGTCCGTATCGGACCTCTACTTCAGGTTGTTTTTGGTGCCAAAGAAAATAGGGGACTTAAGGCCCATTCTGGACCTATCTACCCTGAACCTGTCAGTTGCCAAAGAAAAATTCTGGATGGTCACACTACAGTCCATCATACCGTACCTGCAAGAGAGCGACTGGATGTGCTCATTAGACCTCCAGGATGCTTACTATCACACAAAGATGCACAGAAGCTCCAGGAGGTTCCTCCGCTTCTGGCTAGGAGTCAGTCATTACCAATTTCGAGCCCTACCCTTTGGTCTCACCACAGCCCCCAGGGTGTTCATCAATGTGATGGCGGTAGTAGCAGCTCACCTGAGGCTTCAGGAGATTCAGGTCTATCTGTACCTGGACAATTGGCTCCTCACTGCTTCCACCAAGTGTCTACTTTCTCAAACCAGGGATTATTTCTTAAAGCTTACTCTGCAATTGGGGATCACAATCAGGGCATCCAAATCCTGTGCAGGTGATAGACTACATCGGGGCAAGGATAGACCTTACAGTGCAAAATCTTCCTGACCACGGAGAGAGTACAAAACCTGAGGATGCATGTCTCTCTGATCTACTGTTCCCATCTTCCATCAGCAGAATCATTGTTGAGGGCCTTAGGTTTAATGGCAGCAACCATAACGCTTCTTCCATGCGTCCGGTTACATATGAGAGTACTACAGTGGACCCTAGCTGTACAATGGTCCCTGTTGGAACTTCCATTATCGTATCCAGTACACCTCAGTTGAATCTGTCGATCGTCCTTTCTGTGGTGGATGATCTGTCTGGAGATCTTGGAGGGACAACCCTTTGTTTCAGCCCCTGTCCAACCCACAGTGACCACGTATGCCTCCCAACTCGGATGGAGGGGTCATTGTTTGGGCAGGACAGTCCAAGGCTTGTGGTCCCCCTGTCGAGACCAGCTTACACATATTCGTTCTAGAGATGAGGGCAGTCCTTTTGGCATTGCAGGCCCTTCATGCCTTTCTTCCTCTGGGAACCATTGCAATTCAGTCAGACAACATGTCAGTGGTCTGGTACATCAACAAACGGGGAGGGACCAGATCTTACCCCCTTTGTCGTGAGGCCATGAGAGTGTGGGAATGGGTGATCTCCACCGGTCACTTTCTCATAGCAATGCACATTCTTGGACAGTCCAGCATTCTAGCGGACAGGTTAAGTCGGACTATTCTGATGCCTTACGAGTGGTCTCTGAATCATTCAGTAGTGGAGCAGATCTTTCTGGAGTGGGGTCAACTTTGCTGCAGTCTCTTCACATCTCCTTCCAACATGAAGTGCAGTGAGTTTTTCGCTCTGAACGCCCTGCTGGGGGAGTCCCCCAGAGATGCTCTAGTCCATGCTTGGCCTCCCGGTCTTCTGTATGCTTACCCTCCAGTACCTCTTATTCCGAGGTTTCTACAGAAAGCTCGTCGACTGGGGAGCAAAGTGATCCTCATTGCCCCACTTTGGCCTTGCCAGGTATGGTTTCCCTTCCTTTAGTCTCATTTTCTGACTCCGCCTTGGATCTTGGATCCCATTCAGGATCTGATTTCACACCCATTGGGGGTTCGTCATCCGAACCTGGACAGTTTGATGCTCACGGCTTAGTTGCTCCAGTTCCCATGATCGCTAGGACTCCTGGATTATCTTCAGTTAGGTCTATTCTGGTGGCTGCTCATAAGTCTTTGACCAGGAAGATTTACTGCAGCAAATGGAAAAGTTTTTCATTTTGGGCTTCTCAAAAGAGTTTAGACCCTTTTACGGCTCCTATTTCTGCTAGTCTTGATTTCCTAGCCAATATTTTTAGATAGGGAGCAAGCTCTTCTACTGTCAAAGTTCAATTGGCTGCCATCTCTCATTTTCATGTGGGTGAGAATTCTGCCTCCCTGGCCTCCTCCAGACTATGTAAAGCCTTTATCAAAGGTACCTTTCTGTTATGCCCATGGGACCTTACTGTGGTTCTTCAAGCTTGGTCGCTCTGCCTTTTGAACCTGCTGCAACCACAGTTCTTAAATTCTTATCTTGGAAAACAACATTCCTGGTGGCTATCACTTCTGCTAAAAGGGTTTCAGAACTGCAAGCTTTGTCCATCAAAGTTCCATATATGGTTTTCCATAGAGATAGGGTTTCCCATCGGACCAATCCGTCCTTTCTTCCTAAGTTTGCATCACAAGTTAACATAAATCAGGCTATTAATCTTCCTGTTTTCTTTCCAAACTTTGCTAACAAAATGAAATACAAACTCCTCTTGTTGGATGTTCATAGACAGTTACAATTTTATTTACATAGGACCAACAACTTCCGTAAATCCAATCAGTTGCTTGTGTCCTTCTCTAAACCCTTTGGCAAACCTATTTCCAAGGTCACTATTGCTAGGTGGATTTCCTTGTGCATCCGTCAGGTCTATAAGGATAAAGGTGTGTCTCCTCCGGGTCAGGTGAAAGCTCATTCCACTAGGTCGATGGCTACTTCTGCGGCCTTTTGGTCTAGAGTCTCATTGGATGATATTTGTTCTGCAGCTACTTGGTCCTTATCTCATACTTTTATTTCTCACTGCAAATTGGATTTGACTTCTAGAGGGAGAGCATCATTTGGTTCCATGGTGGTCTGGAATATCCTTCCATGAGGGCCACCCAGGAGTTTAGTAGCTGGGGACTCTGTTCCACAGGTTGAAGACCAAATGAAGTGAACTACTTCAGATAAAGAAGTTATGTACTCACCATAACATTCCATCTGAGTAGCTCTACTTCATTTGTCTTCAACTGTCCCTCCCTCCTTCCCCCTGACCTTATCATACGAACAGCCTGGCTGCAGTTGTAGGTCATAAAGTATTTTTTAGGTCAGGTTATCAGTATAAGGGTCAGCAAACTCAATCTGGGGGTTTGAAGGTAGTGGAGATGTATTATGGGTAAGGGGAGGAGCTTGGAGCTTGGAGTTTGGAGCAGATGTTAGTGGAGATGTATTATGGGTAAGGGGAGGAGCTTGGAGCTTGGAGTTTGGAGCAGATGTTAGTGAAATTGCTGGCTCGGATCCGATACGGATCCGGTATCCCACAGTTGAAGACAAATTAAGTAGAACTACTCAGATGGAATGTTATGGTGAGTACATAACTTCTTTTTTTTGACTCATCTGTTAGGAATGCTGCTTTGTTGAAATTCCCTCTCTCTTGTGCACATCTTTCTGTCAAAACTATCTGCATTATTGTTTTTCTGTCTGACCCTTTTAACATACCCCCTACTGAATTGTTTCTTATATTAAAAAAAATCAACTTTTAAACATTCTCCACATAAAACTATTCCAGCAACAGAACTATGTACAAAACTTCTCTAATCATCAATAGGGTCTTTCTTCATTTAAATGCTGTAAGCGAGTACTTGAACATGGCGCCTTGTCTTGCCAAAAAGTATGCCCGATTCCCTCATGAGCTCTCCCGCTCCCTCCCACCTAGATAGTGTAATTTAGAATCTGCTGTGTGGATGGATAGGAATTTTTCTATACCCAGAAGTTAAGCAGAAACACAGCCATGTGTTGAAATGTGTTTTAACTGAGACTTAAAAGGTTTGTTTGTTTATTTATTGCATTTGTTTACCGGAAAAGTCCACTAGGCCTTGAAGAGCCCATTTTCAGTGGAGGCCCGGAGAGAAAAGCTCCATATGCAAATTATACAGAACAAACAGTTTCAGTTACATTAATGTTAGAAGGCTATACAGTAATAATAATAGGCATGATTTTAAGGTAAGATGTGGGTTGGCATTAGGATTACTATAGGCAGCAATACAATATGTACGCTGAGAGATGTTAAAAAACTTTTCCAAAGATTTAGAATGTTAATGATGGTTAAATGAGACCACAAGAACAACAGTTAGAGGTCAGTCTTTGCTGGCTAAGGCTAGGTTAAACTATATTAAATGCTTTAAAAAAGGATATGTTACACATGTTTCAAAATGTTATGAAGCATAATAGAAGCTATTTGGTTTTTAGCAATAGATGGTTTTAGTTATAAGTGGTTTAGTACAAGAATATTTTAGTTAGAATTTTAAACAGATGTCAATATTGTAAATAGGTACATGTTTTCTAACAATGTTAATAAAATGTGAACAATGTTGGGTAGATAGGAACAAAGTGAATAGGGAATTGTATAGGTTATGATGGGAGCAAAGTGTAGCATGGTATTTGTATACTTGACACAAAATGCTTTATCTCTTTAAATTGCAAATGTGACAACAACAATTTAATTGATTGTTAATTAAAGTATTTGGGTTGGACAAGGGTATTATAAATAGACTCACCACCCAATGTAAAAATGTCTTGAGAAAGCCTGGGAGGGCCCGGGTGAAAGCGCTTGACTGACTTTACTTTTTGGAAGTGTTTGCATTTTTAGCTGAACTGGTGAAGCTGTTACAATTAAAAAACTTTTTACTCAACGCTTGGTTCGTGATCCTTGCATCCTGGTTGTTTTAGATTACCAGTGGGTGCTTTTACAGAAGTGTTTTTCATGATTTTAAGGTAACACAATATAGTGTACATGTCAGAGTTAACATTGTATTAACAATAAGTACCTAGGAAATGGATTGATGAGGGGAATGTCATTGAAAAAGACAGGAAGGAATAGGTTCAGGAGTGGTAGTAAGGTAGGTATATATAGAGAGAAGATGGGTACCCAGGTTGGGTAGGTAACAGGGGTAGGCACATCTGGGATGGTTAGAGTGCTGGTTGGTTAGAAAGAGGAGGAATGCATGGATGAGAAAGAAGTTGGAGAAGAAAAGCAGAAGGGTAGAGTCGTTGTAGCAGTGTCCGGAGAGAGTTATTTTTGGCTTGGCATAGCCAGCAAGAGGAGAGATGTTGTCTGAGACCTTTTAAATAGGGCAGGGCTACTGATGGAGGTTATGGAGGATGGGAGGGAGTTACAGAGTTTGGGAACAGTAAAGGAGTAGAGCATTTGGCCGGCTGTTAGTTGAAGTTTGTCTACTTTGAGCAGGGTTTTATTTTCTGATCTAAGGGATCTATTTGGTTAGTACAAGGTCAGCAGTGAGGAGAAAGAGGGGCATGGTGTGGGTTTGTATATATGTGCAGTAGTTAAGTGTAGGAAGTTGAGATAGAGTGGTAGTTCTAGTCAGTTTAGTTGCTGTAAAGAGGAGCAGTGGTGTGTTGAGGATCTAGCATTTGTTGCGAATCTGGCAACCTTATTGTAACATGTATCTAGCCTGGTTTTGAGGGATGAGTGGATATTTGGAAGGATAGGGGCACCATATAGCAGGGATGGAAGTAGAAAGGCTGAGGCTAGTGCCTTTTTTGCATTATGGTTAAGGTAATAGGTATTACCTGAGGTATTTGTTTAAAGGCAAGTGGGATGGAGTTCTAGATTTTTGAGATGTTGGAGGAATAGATAGAGTTACCAGCCAAGGTGTTGGATTTAGTTTTTAGGAGTAGTTTTTTGTCTCCTGAGAGAACAGGCCTATTTGGAGAGTAGTATGAGAAAGGCTGTGGCTTTTTTCAGATTTGTGAATAAGGCCATGTGTGCTAAATAGGTGAGATACAGTCAGGGACTGAAGAAGTTCTAGCCATTGTAGCTACTTTAATGCTGCACAATGATAACATTTGTATGTCACATTACCAGCTTCAGAGTTGGCCTTAGAAACTTGAAAAATTTATATTGTAGTTCTTCACACAAAAGAACAGTGGGTTGTTATATGGTTAATCCATACAACTCCTAGTAACCAGCTGTGTAGGATGACCCTGAATGTTTAGGATCTTCCATTGTCTGTAAATATCCCCCCTGACAGGAGGAGACTGCAGTTTATTGACAGACTTTCACTCACTCACTACTCACTCACTCTTGTAGTTGCATAGTTCACATTATGGCAGTTGTCACCTTTTGTTCCAGCAACTGGTGAGCCAAGTACAGAACCTATTCCATAGTTTACTTTGTTTTCCTAGAACATGTAACTTCCTTGTTGTTTTCTGTTGATGGTACAGAGTATTGCTTCATAGGACTGGAGATGAGGTTCTTGTATACCTTTCATTCTTAACAAGAATGGAAACACTTTGGATGGTGCACACCTTCTCAGTAAGCTAGTAAGGAAAGTTCCTGTCTGCCTTCATTCTGTTCCAGTTGATCCATTATCTTTTGGTGGAGTCAACATTTGCTGCTTTGGTGGCCTGGATGAATCTGTTTCATGCCTTTTGCACATGTGCCTTTCAGCAGTTCTGGTTTCAGTGCTGGGAGTTCAGCTATGTGGAGAGATGAGATGACCACATTCACCTGAAGGCTTTTTTCTACCAACAGTAGGAAACCAGCCACCTGGCTTTCTAACTGGGAATTTAGAGGTCTTGAACTTTACAAAAGAATTCTCCACTGTGTGTCATGTGGCTAGTTCAGTAGAGCAGACTATTAATTTGATCCAAGAGCTCCTCCTGTCTTCTCTTTCTAATAATCTCTGATAACAGCCATACTGTTTCAGGAATCGTTATGATTTGCACTCCTTTATTCCATTAACATATCCCATGTTTCAGCACATTTGGCGTTCCATGATTAAAGGGGATTCCTCATCTTAAAGAAACCATGTCTGTTGCTTAACCTGATTGCCTTATGGAGGTGAAGTTGTTGTACTGGAATGCATTTTATCTAGTGGCCATCCCTTTGGTCAGTAAATGTCGAAGATGCAGCCCATTCCATGCAAAGGGCCTGCATTGGTCCTTTTTATGGAATGGGACTATCTTCAACAGTTGCTTATGATTTCCTTTATATATTAAGCTATCCTGAGGCAATGTTACAACTGCCTCATGTACACAGACAACCCTCTCCTTCTACCACAAAACACTTAACATATGCGAGAGATGCAATTATACAGCCAAACTGGAAGCTAAGCTGTCTCCACCCAAGACTGGAACAGACAGTCAAGAGGAGAAGGTTAACACTTGCACCACACCTCCAGCTGCACACAGACCTACTAAAACACCACTGGCAAAAAATACACATAAATACACAAAAATCATACTTGGAGGCTCTAAATAAAAACCTGCAAAAGCATCAGAGACATCCAAAGCAGACACCCAAGCAACCTGCACCTCCCATCACAAACTAGACAACACATAAAACACAAAATCAGTGTGCCGCACCATCACAGCCCTTAAGGCGAAATAACATACGTAACACACTAGTAATAGGTGGCTCTATAGTCAGGCATACTAACATCCCACTCACTAGGCTGGAAAAGCAGAAGAGCAGAAGGTTACTGTTAGCTGCCTGTCGGGAGCCAGAATCCGCCACATAACACAAGCACTCAGGTCACTCCAGAACAAGTACAAATATGACTCTTTCATTGTTCATGTTGGTGTGAATGACCTGAGACGTACCTCCCTGCACTATATGAAAAGAGACATGGAAGAGCGCTCTGATCATGTAGCCCAGGCTGGTATGACCCTGACCCTGAGTAGCATCCTGCGCTCACCAAGAATGATACCTCGGTATAAAGAAAAAATAATCAATTGCAACAGTTGGCTAAGCTTCTGGTGTCATTCAAAGGGGATCCAGTGTCTGTCAGCCTGGGAAGACATGCTCGACAAGCCGCATTGCTTCGCAAGAGGCTGCTTGCACCTGTCACCTCTAGGCTTTCAAATACTGGCCAAGGCTCTTGCTGCCCCCATAGTGCCTTTTTTAGGCAAGGCTCAAAAGTCAAACCCACCTCCGTAAACACCACAATTAACAAAAAACTGAGTGTTATGCTACTCAACACCAGGAGTTTAAATCTCAAATGCACGCTGTCGAAGCACTCCTCAGTATGGAGAACATCGACATCTGTACAGTAACTGAAACCTGGTTCAAGGCTCCAGAGAGCACCCCAGCACTACCGGGCTACAATTTATACCACACGTTTCGGCCACAGAACATGGACTGAAACACAAAAGGAGGGGGTGTATCCATATTCATCAAGGATACCTACACCTCCAAGTTAGTGGCGCAGCATGATACCTCTGAGATCATCCATGTGCAACTAACATCGGGCAAATCTGCAGTGCAAATTGTGGCCTGCTACAGATAACCCTCCATGACCCAGGACCGCCACTCCACCTTTCTGGAGACACTGGAAAACAAGAAGGTTCTACCGAACACCCTGATATTGGGCGATTTCAATTACCCTATCATTCACTGGGAAAACTACTCGAGTACAATCTCCCAGGCCCAGCGCTTCCTGGAATTCATCAACTCAAACGCCCTGGATCAGCTGCTAAACTCCCCTACCAGAGGTGAAAATAGATTGGACCTGGTCATCACCAACATGAGCGACAGGTGTTCCACACTGGAGGTCAACACGTCACTGGTTAGATCAGACCATAAGCTAATCACTCTGGATGTCCGCACCCCCTCACCACCCCCAACTAAGGAAACCACAGTAAAAAACTTTTCTAAAGCAAATTTCATCTTACTTAAGACAGAGGTGGTAGGTTTCACAGCCCCCACACTAAAGGATAATGCTGCCCAAGATGAAGTAACCTTTACAAATGCACTCTATGAGCACCTACAAGGATGCCTGGATCATGCCATCCCTAGCAAAACCAAGGTTCCCTCCTCTAAGAGAAGGAAACCAGTTTGGTAGACCCCTGCCATAAACAGGCTATACAATAGAAGGAGGAAACTAGTTCAGAAAAAAAGCAAATCCCAAGAAGGAAAAACAGAAAAACATCCCCGATCAGTATCAGTAAGAAACTAAGGTCCCTCATGAAATCATCCAGGGCTAACTTCGAAAGCAAAATAGCCAAGGCTTCAAAAGATAACCACAAAGCCTTCTTTAGCTATGTTAAGAATCTAAGTGGCAACTCACAGATATGCACTGAACTAGTGCAAAATAGCACAAAATATACTGAACCTGCTGATATTGCCAACATCCTGGCAGATAGATTCAGTGCAAACCTCACCCCCCCCCCCCTCACCTCCAAAAGGGCCCACAACAATACCGGAAAAGTGTAGTGTCCCAAAAATCACAGATGCACAGATGAAAACAGCCCTTTCAAAAGCCAAAAAACACAGCGTCAGTGGGATCAGATGGTGTCCCAGGCTACGTCTTGCACGAACTTCAGAACAAACTAACCCCCTGCCTAAGCACGCTGTTCAACCTCAGCCTCTCCACAGGCTATGTGCCCATAGAATGGAGCACAGCAATGGTTATTCCTCTCCACAAAGGAGGGGCCAAAACTGACCCTGATAACTATCGCCCCATAAGCCTGACTAGCCTGGTCTGCAAGGCTGTGGAGCACATCATCATGGAACTCATTAACAAAGACATTGGGAACCTCCAAACACTTGACTTGACCCAGTTCGGCTTTAAGGGCAGATCATGCCTACTAAACCTGATTGACTTCTTCGAGACAGTCACCAAGGCCATAGATGAGGGAAAGATGGTTCACACAGCCTACCTTGACCTCGCCAAGGCTTTTGACACCATTTCTCACTCAGGTATTACAGAAAAACTCACCAGCTTAAACATAAACCCCTACGTCACGAGATGGGTTGCCAACTGGCTTACAGACAGAACTCATACGGTAAGAATAGCAGGCTCCAGGTCAAACTCTAAACCACTCACAAGTGGTGTCCCGCAAAGCTCGGTCCTGGGACCCCTACTGTTCTGCATATACTTCTCAGAAGTACAGGCAAACACAGAAGGACTATGGCTAACCAAGTTTGCTGATTACTGTAAACTGGGAGCCATAATTGACTCTCCGGCTGACACGGACATCCTCCAAAAGGGCCTTACTGGGATGGACACCTGGTGTCAAAGTCATGGCCTCTAGCTTAATGTCAAAAAATGCATAGTCATCCCGTTTGTGGAAAAACAAAACACCCACGAATTACCACATAGGTGGCAGCTCCCTTAATACAGAAGAGGTAATAAGAGATCTGGGGACCCAGGTAGATAGTAATCTCTCCTTTGACAATCATAATCTCTCCTTTGACAATCATATTGCCAAAGTAGTTAGGAAATCCTTCTATGTGGCCCATCTAATTACTAAAGGGTTCGCATCTAGAAATAAAGAGGTTTATAGTGCCCCTCTACTCGTCACTCATTAGACCCATCATAGAGTACAATGCCAATTTGGGGTGTACCTCACAAGACACTTCCAACAGCTGAAAAGACCACAAAAGTACTTCACCAAGAGGATTACTGGCCTCAAACATATGTCCTATGCAGCCCGACTGAAAAAACTCTGGCTGTAGTCAGTGGCATATCGCTTACTCAGAGGTGATCTCTGCCTGACTTACAAAGCTATGTCCAACTCAATATTGATGGACATGCTCCACCTAAAGAAATCCAAGTTACTGTAAGCCACGCGCTCTAGTGAGCTAAACATCGCCATAACAATAAATAGAGCACAGGGTAATATCAAATTTTACCCCCCCCCTCACCCCCTAAACGGCCCATCTCAATACCGGAAGATTGCCAAATTCCGGTAATAGTGGCCACACAGGTAAAAAATGCACTCTCTAAAGCTAAGAATACAGCATCCATGAGGTGACATCCCAGGCTGTGTACTACATGAACTACAGTATGAACTGACACCTCACCTAAGTGTCATGTTTAATCATAGCCTCACCTCAGGTTTCATGCCCACTGAGTGGCGCAGAGCTATAGTTATCCCACTCCACAAGGGGGATCCACCTTGGATCCTAGAAACTACCGTCCCATCAGTCTGACAAGCCTTATCTGTAAGGCCATGGAGCGTATTATCATGGAACTTATAAACAAAGATATTGACAACCTTCAAACACTGGACCCCACCCAGTTTGGGTTAGTGAAGGGACAATCTTGTCTCCTGAACCTGATTGACTTCTTCGACTCAGTCTCCAGAGCCATGGACAATGGTAAGTGGTCCACACAGCCTATCTAGACCTCGGTAAGGCCTTTGACACCATCCCCCACTCTGGAATCATAGATGAACTTACTAAGCTGGGCATTAATCCCTACGTCATCCAATGGGTTGCCAACTGGCTTACTGAAAGAACCCACACTGTAAAAGTAGCCGACTCCAAATCCAGCTCCAAACAAGTGACAAGTGGAGTACCTCAGGGTTCAGTCCTGGGACCGCTCTTGTTTGACATCTGCTTCTCTGATGTACAGGCCAACACTAAGGGACTCTGGCTAACAAAGTTCGCAGATGACTGCAAACTGGGAGCCATTATTGAATCCCCAAATGATGTGGATACTCTACAAAAGGGCCTTACAGAAACAGATGCTTGGTGCCAGAGCCATGGGCTCAAGCTCAATGCCAAGAAATGTATAGTCATCCCCTTTGGGGAAAAAACATGTACCAATGAATTACCATATAGGTGGCAGTACACTAAACACTGAAAGTGTGATAAGAGACTTAGGGACACAGGTGGACAGTGGTCTCACCTTCGATAACCACATCGCCACAACAGTCAGGAAATCCTTCTATATGGCACACCTCATCACTAAGGGCTTTTCATCCAGGAAAAAAGGAGGTCATTGTCCCACTGTACTCATCCCTCATTAGACCCATTATAGAATGCAACGCCCCATTTGGTATGTACCTCTCAAGACATCTGCAACAACTGGAAAGGCCGCAGAAATACCTCACTAAAAGAATCACAGGCCTAAAGTAGATGCGCTACGCTGACCGCCTTAAAAAACTCCAGCTATACTCTGTTGCATATCGTCTACTCAGAGGCGATCTCTGCTTAACATACAAGGCCATGTTAAACCCAGAGTTGTTGGACATACTACACTTAAAGAAATCCCAATTCCTCAGAGCCACATGCTCCAGGGATCCAAACCTTGTCATCACAATAAACTAAACATGCTGGAGGGACAGGTTTCTGACCCAGAGACTCCCCAGACTCTGGAATAGACTACCCATACATGTCAAGCAGAGTGCCTCTTTGGCCCTCTTCAAAAGGAATCTTGATGATTGGATGCGAAAAAGGAAATTCACCCCAGGGATCACGTCAGTCACCCTGCTAGACGGGGTTCCAGGGAAGTAAATAGTGTGGAAAGAAATAGCCAGGGAATTGTTATGGCTAGGCTTCTATAGGCCCTAGGGCTGATAGCCTAGTACCAACCTATGAACCTATGGACATGCTGGAGGGATAGATTCCTGTTACAGAGACTCCCTATGCTCTGGAACAAAATTTCAAACTACATTAGGCAGAGCCACTCACTAACACTCTTCAAGAGAACCCTTGACAAGTGGATGGGTAACAGAAAATACACCCTTGGGATCACTTAATCGGCTCTGCTTGACAGAGGATCAGTTAATTAATCAATGGGGCGGCGAAAGCCGACACACTCTGGCTAGGCTTATAAATGCCCACGGGCAGAGATAGCCTAGTACCTACCTATGAACCTATATGTTGCTTGAGCTGTTTACTGGTCAGTCACTTAACTGCTGTTTTTCTTTTTCTGAAGACTTGGAATTAAGAAGAACATTTTCAGACTTGGATGTTCATATTTAGTTGCTTATCTGTCTATGTAGAATTCACCAGCTTAAGCAAATGGGTCATTTGTTTGTGTTTTTGCTTCTGTCTATGTAGAATTCACCAGAATTCATGGGTCATTTGTTTGTGTTTTTGCTTAGGGTAAAGAGAGCATCATTGACTGGAGATGTGTAATTGTGGTGGGGCATTCATTTTGTAACATTTTGTTATCATAAAGCCAGTAAATCTTTGGTCAGTACTGTTGAAGGGCATTCTGCCAAGGAAGATGTCCAACTTGTCATATTTGTTTGTAAGATAAGTCCTCTTTAGAAAGCCTGTGTGTCTTCTTCCTTTGCTGTTACTTAAGAGGCACTATAGTCTGGACCTGCTGTCCAGTACTAGAACGTTCTGTGGAAGGACAGTACTTTAGGCATGTTGCTGTAAATTCACCCTTCTCTCTTTCTGGCTCATTTCTCCCCTTTGGGGTAAGTTTATGACATTGTATGGGATTCTGCTATAGTGTTTTTCCTAATGAGGAAGACCTGTCAAGCAAACATTTAATAGATATTTGAATACTTAGCATCCTGTATCTGCCCTCTTTCCCTCTTATCTTGATTTTAGCTGCTCCCTAATCCTAATCCAGGAATTTTTGTAACTAACTAACTAATTTATAATATTGTTTTTGTAGCTAGTATGCTGTCCAGGAGGTAGTGCCCAGTTTATGGACTAATGGGGTGCTCATGTCACCTAACAAGGTATTAGAGATGCCTTGTTTGAGCCTAAGAAGGCATGTTCTCGTGAACATGAGATTTTGAGATTTTTTTTTAAAAACGTTGCATGAAAGGTAGCTAGAGGAAAGAACCTATCTGTTCATACCACTAGGGAGTACCCTTCAACCTCAGTTGATGATGCTAAATATATATATATTGTATTCTAAGTGAACAGTTTGGCTAAGAAATAACTTTGCAATGATGATGATAAGCATCCAGATTTGCTTTAGTTTTATAAAAAAGAATGAAAAGAAACTAGGCAAATAGATAGTCAGTGCTTATCCCTGATACTAACAGTCAATTACAGAAAATTGTCAGCATTCTCCGTGAACCAAGTCAAACCCTTGGAGGTACATTTGTTTCCTTTTAATTTAAAATAATAATCAGAACTGTACACAGTTATGTACAGATTATATCACTTACTATTTTAATGGTTTGAAAGCTGTGTTGTATATACTGATTGCTTAAAAGTCAGAGGAACTTGTATTTAACTTGTGTGTATGGAAGGCGGAGTAGGCATATACATGACGGTGTACCCAAACAGCAGCAAACTACTGCCTACAGCTGGTGAGGGAAAAGAACAAATGCTGTGTGTCTATGGAAGGGGGTCTATGTTGTAAGATCAGACTGCCATAATATCAAATAGCAGTACATTGAAGCATGGGATACCAAAACAGCTTTGCATCAGAAAGTCGGTAACACCAACATTTCTTGTAGGAGGGAAAGCACCCTTCTGCCACCCCACACCCTTACATATTATATATACCGACTGCAAGATCATTCACAATGGAGAAAGAGCAAACACCCGATGCCAAGAAATACTGGCTTTCCATTGCAAAGCCAGTTTGATATTTGGTGCTTTAAGGTACCGCTATTCAGTATTATGGTAGTTCGATCTTATGACATAGACCCATGTCTGTGTATGCCTTAACAATAGATGCAGTTGTATACAGTGAACAGTCCTGTGAGATAAAATGTGGTCAATTAATTAACAAAGTCTGTTGTTGTCTTTTAGTAAGTTTGGGGTCTACGAAGTACTGAGAGAAGATGAATTCTCTCCTCTAAAGAATGCAGATAGTCAAGATGCAAAAGACACACCCACTACAGCTCGCCATGCCCTAATGTCTCTCCACCACCGCTGGGTGCTCAATGCTGGAGGTCATTTTATTGATGAGAATGGGACCAGAATTCCAGCCATTCCCAGGTAAACACCTCATTCATACACCTTTTTTACTTAACCACTTGTATGTTTTTATTAAATAGTCATTCAGTACAATGCAGATTCTCTATTTGCTCTGAATAGGCAATCTCCTTCCCACAAGAACTTTAGTATCATGGCATTTAGACAGTCGCAAGTACGAGTGATAATCATTAAAACCAAAATAATTTTTTATCTTTAACTTTGTAAAACAAACTAGTTTCCTATTGACCACTGAGTCAGTGTGAATAATTATATACACTAAACCACTGAGCAGGTGAGTCATATATTTTATTTTTTATTTTTATTTTTATTTATCGTTTGTTGACCAAGTTGGTCCCACTAGGCCAGTTGCTTCTTTTTATGGGGAGTGTCTGTCAGTCATATGATGTATGCCACTGCAGGGGAACATTTAACAACAAACCCATGTTTATTATGGAGTAGTAGGAGAGCTCTGTTTAGTGTGTGTGCCAGTGCATGGTGGTGCTGTTTGAGTATACGGTTCAAAATGAATGGTAGTATTGTGGCATTTAGTTTTGATGTAGTGTTTTAACAAGGTTTATGGAAAAAGTTTAGGGTTTAAAGGAATTTTTTGCACCAAGTATGACTCCCACTAGAATTTTTTTTTTTTTGCAGTTCATCTGAACAGAGCAGAGATGTAGCTAGCTCATTTGGTGCTCAGTACCACTTCTCGGTCTGCAGTCCGTCAAAGCAAGGTTGAGGAGCATAAACAAAAAAAAAAGGTCTCTTATCTGATCTAGTGCTTCAGGTCCTAAAACTGTACCTCAACAAAAAGGTCAGTTTCTCCATTCTGATGCTCCTTCCTTCTCTCCTAAGGAAGGGCACCAGCTCCCTAATGTCTTCATGCATGTGTAAAATAACTTGTGCAGAAAGCCATACAACCATTAAAAAAAAAAAAAAAACAGAGAAACTAGTGGTCTTAAAATAATTTCCAAAAATCATGAAACCCAGGTAGTGTTCCAAAGCAACAGGTCTTTATTTGTCACAGGCAAGTGCTCCTCAGTAACAAAAAATAAGAATTTTTTTTTTCTTTAATTTTGTTTTTTCTTTTTTTGTTCATTTTTTACAGCCAATTTTTTAGGCCTAAAATTGGAAATTTCTGTAGATTTTCCTCCTTTATGGATGGGGTTAGTATAGATTTTTTTTCCAGATGGATGGAACAGTAGATTCAGACAAAAAGCGATTTATCAGAATGGATATGGGGTATGACATGGAACAGGCGACTATTTTTAGGAAGTATGGTGGCAAGCTGTCAGCAGAAGGAGAGCATGGCTATAGATTCTGAAGAATGTTTTTGATATAGGCAGTTGATACTGGTTGAAGAGAAAAAGGGTTGTTTTGAGGATTGGAGTGTTTTTCAGAGTGGTAGCTAGATGAATCAGAAGCAAGGGTGGAGTTAATTTATTGATGGTGTTGATGAAAAAGGAATTGAACTGGGCGGCTATTTCTGTGGAAGATAGGTTAGGATCAGGGTTGAGAGATGGTGGGTTACCTGGATGTAAGATGTGGTTAATTGACTTCCAGAAGTCCCTGGGGTTATTATTATGATTAGAGGTGGATTGTGAGTAGAAGTTTCTTTTATCAGATACTATCATTTTTTTTTAGTTATGTTTCTAAGTTCCTTATATTTTTGTAAGTCTGAAGGAAATTTTGATTTAGTCCATTTTTTTCCACGCTAGATCTCTTGACATTGATAGAGGAATGAGCAGAGTTGGTAAGCCAAGGAGAGATTTGAGGTTTAACTCTTGTTCGAAGAGGGGTGAGAGTGTTGAGTATATCAAATAAATAAACTATAAAATAAACAGATACTTGAGTAAGATGAAAATAATGAAAACTAAAATCCCAAGCTGTGCATTTTTCCCAGGGCAATTAAACACTTGCTCAAGTACCTGAAACCCACCTAGGTGGGGGGGGGTGCTATGCCCTTCATATCCCCCTAACTATGTATACCAACTTCGGGATCACACTACATTGGGGAAAATGGCATATTTCCCCATGTTGGGCAAGTGTTTACTTGCAATGGGAAAAACTGCACGGTTCTGGATTTCAGCTTTCGTTATTTTCGTCTCACGAAAATAACGCTCAAGTATATGGGCTTTCGACCAAGCAAAGTAGACCTGTTTTGAATATATGATTCAGTTGCGTATACTTGCCTAACATTGTTGATTTGGAATATGCATGCCTGATTCATTATGAGACTGGGCTGTGTATGTTATGTATTGTGAAAATATAAAAAAGGCTACTGTCAAAGAAAAATTTAGCACTAGGTCAGGTACTAAATATTGCTATGAAAATGATAGTTGCTTCAGGAGATGCTACTGAAATGCAGCAAGATGTGGCTGATAAGTGTATGCTAAATTCTTCAATAAATGGGTATGTTTTTGCTGTAGTGCAATGTTGTATAATGCTAATTGTTAGTGCAAAGATAAAGGTGATAGAAGCCAAAAGGCACACAATATGGAAAGAATAGCAGATGAGACTTCAGAGAACATGGAAAATGAACAAAATCGGAAAAAAATATGTAATATGTGGAAGTAATGTAACTGAAAATTACCACAAAAGCATGTGGGTCACCCCAAAACTGGTAGGGGTGAAACCAGAATTGAAAGTAGTTGTAGGGGTATCATTATCTAGCCTTTCACCTTGTGCGTTTGAGGTGAAAACCTTAACCGTTATGCCAGCTGGTTTCCCTTTGCCATGCAGCCTTGCAAGACTCACTAAATAAAGTCAAAGAAACTACTATGGGCCTTTCTTACCCCATTTGGGCCCTTGAATATGGAGAAGGAATTAGACATTCATAGATTATGTAATATTTGGTATTTGTTTTCATAGATACTGCAGTATACTTTTAGGGAACATGAGATGATGCACTGAAGAAGGCTGTAAGTTTTGCCGAAACCGGTGTGCTGTTTTTGTTGTTCTGTCACATTAAATTCTAATTCCATCTACCTCCCGAATGGTGCTGGACTTGTGCTTTTATGACTAATTACCATCTTTGTCATGTGCTTCCCCTTGTACAAGCACCTGCCTTCTGGTACCTGTCACTTTTCTGTCCTACACTCATGGCTTTGCAAGTAGGTGAGCTCATGTCATACATCCAGCCTTCTAGAGCTGAGGTGGTAGAGTCTCCCTAAATCCCTTGGGAAAGGGTCTCTCAGAATCTGTAAGTCCATGTTTCTTTCTGAGACAGGCAAGAATAGTGGGACCTCTCGCCCTACCATTTAACTCCAGTGCTGATGACCCCTCCTATTTGTAGGTGCTCAGGATTATGAAATCCATTGTATTCTGACCAGCAAACACCAATGATATTCCCGTAGAAATGTCTCAATTACCTAAGCAAAAAAAGAGAATTTGAGTCATGACATCCCAGTGGACCCTGTCTGAAATGTGCCGTTATCGATCTTGAAAGTATCTAAATTCAGCTCCATCTGCTTTGAAGAAGGCAGATGATTTCTACATGCCTCCAGTTGCTTAGAGTGACATCCTTATGAACAATTGCTGGTCAAATTGTTGTGTGTTCTCATCTGCCTAACATAGTCTGAAAAATTGCATCATCTTTCCAGCTTACCACCTGTTAGAGTATATGCCTCTGGACAAGTTGGATGAGAGTTTCCTCTCTGATCTTGGGTCTCAGAAAAAGCAACTTTAGTTTGTTCTGAAATAAATGTCATACATTGTCTCTACGCCTGCGTAGTATAACTCAGAAATCAGCTACTACAGATCATAGATGTTGCAAAAATATGTTGTATTTATGCATCTTTCTGGAGGAGGAAAATGCAGCAGCAGCAGATACTACAGTTCCTCTTGACACTTTATCAAGCTACACTACCATGTTCTGTCTCACAGTAAATGGCCCCTCTTTTTAATGGGGTTCAGCTACATTTCCCAAGTAATGCCAAACACTAATTATTTTCCTTTATTCAACAGAAAGGAAAAAAACACCTCCTAATTACCATGATTTTCACAAGACCACTAGAAGTATCAGATGTATCTTCTTTCTATAAGAAAGTTGGAATGCTTTCCATGTTACAACTGTCTTACAAATTTCTGCTAAAATGGTCTGTAGTCTGCTGTTCATTGTGGATCAGTTGCATCATGTTTCCCTATTATTGCCCCAAATGTACAAGTTTCACGTATGGTAAAATACACTTCAGTTGATAGTGTGTCCACATCCTTTAGATTTCTTTACTCGTCTTTAAATCAGCATTACATACGTTGTTCTCTGTTCTCCCACCAGTTCTGTCATCCATTCTCTGTTTAGTAATAAGAATCAAATTGTCTGCTTACACTACAGTGGCACTAAGACATTTTATGGTCTCCTACTAACTTTATTTTCTTATACGGTCTACCAGTACAGCTTTCATCACAAGCATTAGGAGTATCCCGCTTAAAGTACACCCATTCATTACCTCTTTAAACGCCTGTAATATTTCAGTCATCCATCCATATACTGTTACAACATTCCAAGTATTTGAATACACTGTGTTAACTACTTGACATAATTTCATGTTTGTTACTTTCAGTATGTACTCTAATGTTCTACACTATCAAATGTGTTTTCAGTGTCACAGATCACAATTTTACCATCATGTCCTGTTTTTACTGTTCCATAACATTTTTTACCCAAATGAATTTATCCTTTGGTTGTTTTCCTATTACACATTATATAACTGCATGTAATAGTTTGCCTACTTGTATCTTCTTCTTCTTCTTCTTCTTTCGGCTTTTTCCCAGTTAGGGGCCGCCACAGCGGATCACCTGTCCATTCATGACTGGCAGTGATGTTTTATGGTGTCGAGTTGCCAGCCCAACGCCCAACCTTCCACAGAAGGCAAGTTTGCCTACTTGTATAATTTTCATAAATTTGCAAGCACTGCTTTCTAATATAATGGATCTCCAATTTGATATATTTTCTTGTTCTCCCTTTTTTAAAAAATAAAGTTAATATTCCTGTCACAAACCTCTTCCCTGTCCAAGCCATCATGTAGCCATTCGATATATATGTGTGTGTGTGTGTGTGTGTGTGTGTGTGTGTGTGTGTGTGTGTGTGTGTGTGTGTGTGTATATACGTATAATATATATATATATATATATATATATATATATATATATATCAAATGTCCTTTTTTTATTTGTATCCACCTGCTTATAAAATTATACCAAATACCATGTGCCCCACAAACACTAGTATCTGCAACTTTTCCTAACCGTTTATCCAGCTCTTCTACTCTTTCTTATCCCAGCTATTTATGTTTATTGTCTGTCAAGGTCTTAACTCTCCACCACTTCTGTCCCACATTCCCCATTCCCCTTTCTACACATTTTTACAAACCATTGTTCAACTATTCTCATGACATTACTCTAATATTGTCACAAGCTCTTATATAATCTTACTTGCCTTTTATTTTTAATTGATCTTATACTTTGATTAAAACATCACTTGGTATGCAGTCCAGTTCATATAAAAAATATGCATAGTAACGTGTTCTTTCCAGAGACGCACCCTTTCCATTTTTTAAAAACTTAGTTTGGTAGCTTTTTCAGTTAATCTGTTAATTTTTTTGTCCTCCTTTCTACTTGCCACATATCTCCATCTACTCAAATTATATTATGACCAGAAAGAGGGACTTCAAACTCACTGTGATGCACTTCATGTAAATCCAAAAATAGCAAAATGTAGTCAATTTCTGTTTTAATACTGTCCCTTTTGCATGTGTATAGCCTTTTACTCCTACATTTCAGTCTTCCAGACTTCTTCATATCTTGACAAAGTTGTGTGACATGTAATTTTACCAGTGCACTTGCACAAATTACAGTTAAAACCACTTATTACCACAGTGCTTGTATATAACTCTCAAGCTGTTTCAAATATTCATATAGTGTAACTCTTTCTCCCATCCTTGCATATGCATAAACCACTGTCAGTAAAAGTAATTTATGGTGTTAAGAAAAATTGAAATTTCATATTGGACCACTTTTCTAAAACTCCAAATAATCATTTTACTGTGAATATTGCAATTTGACTCTGTGAAGACACAGTTGGCGTAATGATTTAAGTTCTTTGCTTCCCATGCACAACAGACAGTGTTTGACACTAGCATCAGGCCATTGCCTTTATGAAGTTTGCATGTTCCCCTGTGCTTCTGTGGGTTTTTCCCACCTCCCAAAATCATGCTGTGTGTTTCCACCTTAAACTCCCCCAAGAGTGCAGTTGTGGGCAGCAGCAACGTTCCAGATGATGCCCGTTGGGAGAAGATTTGTATAGGATAACTTATGGGCATTAACTGTGGTGCACAATATTCTCTAGATAGGAAATCACTGAGCACAGACTGGGCACCGTATCAGGGATAACCACTCAACCATTTTAAAAAATTGTCTCTAGGTGATTTGGTTGACTGTCACCAAAAATGGACATGGGTATTTGACGGTGATAAATAGGTTGAGGGCACAGATACTCTAACCTATCCCAGAAACCCATGGTAATGGTGGAATAGGTTTAAGTGCCCCTGTTGGCCAGTGTGTGCTAGCCATAAAGGCCAGCATCCATGGGTCAATAAGCTACTTGGCCAGCCAGTGTCCAGTTGCTTAGCTTGGGTTACCTGGGATAGCTCTGTAGAACAAAAGCAGACTGAAAAAACAGCAGCAGTGTTACACACATAATTTCATGGAAAAGACAGAGCCTGGAGCCTAGAATTCGATAACATGATGATAAGAAGGAGGCTGGACATCTCTGTATAAAGGAGACAAGATGGAAGAGCAGTGATGTAAAGGGACTTGGCTTGGTCTCCTTTAAGACCCCTGAGCCAGTGGTAAACATTACTCAAACCACTGAATCACTTACAAATGCCTTCTACCAGCACCTACAGGACTGCATGGATCAGGCAATCCCAAACAAAACTAAGACTCTTTGTACCAAAGGCAAGCGTCCAGTCTGGTGGACCCCAGCCATAAACAAGCTCTACAACAAAAGGAGGAAGCTACTACAAGATAGAGCAAAATCCTTGAAAGGTAAGACACCTTTGATCATTATAAGTAAAAAACTAAGAGCTCTCATAAAATCATCCAAGGCAAATTTTGAGAGAAAAATCGCCAAGGACTCAAAAGACAATCATAAGGCCTTCTTTAGCTATGTTAGAAACCTAGGAGGAAACTCCCAGATATGCTCAGAATTGGTTCAAAATGATGTGAAGATTACTGAACCTACACACATTGCCAACATACTGGCTGACAGGTTCAGTGCAAACTTCTCCCCCCCCAAAAGGAGAGATATCTATAACAGAGGATTGTAGCCCCCCAAACATCTCCAACGCCCAAGTGAGAACTGCTCTCTCTAAGGCAAAAAACACAGCATCCATGGGACCGGATGGTGTCCCTGGCTGTGTGCTCGACGAACTCAATGAGGAATTAAACCTGCAGTTAGGACAGCTGTTTAATCTTAGCCTCACCTCAGGATACGTACCCAAGGAGTGGCGCACGGCGACTGTGGTCCCACTTCACAAGGGCGGTGCCTCCACCGACCCTAGAAATTACCGTCCCATTAGCTTGACAAGCCTTATCTGCAAAGCCATGGAGAGGATCATAATGGAACTCATAAATAAAGACATAGGGAACTTGCAGACTTTGGATCCAACTCAGTTTGGCTTTGTCAAAGGCAGATCATGCCTTTTAAACTTGGTTGACTTTTTCGAAACAGTCACCAAGGCCATTGATGAGAGCAAGGCAGTCCATACAGCCTACCTCGACCTGGCAAAGGCTTTTGACACAATACCCCACTCAGGTATCATCGAAAAACTCATCAGCTTGAATGTAAACCCATACATCACAAGATGGGTTGCAAACTGGCTAAGTGACAGAACCCACAGGGTCAGAGTTGCTGGCGCCATGTCAGACTCAAAGCCTGTCACAAGTGGTGTCCCACAGGGCTCAGTCCTGGGACCACTCTTGTTCGGCATCTACTTTTCTGAAGTACAAGCAAACACAAGAGGGTTATGGATGACAAAGTTTGCAGATGACTGCAAACTGGGCGCCATAGTCGAAAACACATCTGACACAGATGTCCTTCAGAAGGGCCTCACAGAAACGGATAACTGGTGCCAGAGCCATGGCCTAAAGTTAAACGCCAAGAAATGCATAGTCATACCCTTCAGGAAAAACAAGGTTACCCCTAGCTACCATATAGGTGGCAATCCACTGAGCACAGAAGAAGTCATCAGGGATCTGGGGACCCAGGTTGACAGTAACCTTTCGTTTGACACTCATGTTGCCAAAGTAGTTAGGAAAACCTTCTACATTGCCCACCTGATCATGAAGGGATTCACATCTAGATCTAGGGAGGTCATCGTCCCCCTGTACTCATCACTCATTAGACCTATGATTGAGTACAATGCCCCATTCGGAATGTATCTGACCCGACACCTGCAGCAGCTGGAAGGGCCCCAAAAGTTCCTCACCAAAAGGATAAATGGTCTCAAAAATATGTCTTATGCTGCCCAACTGAAAGAACTCCAGCTCTATTCAGTCGCATACCGCTTGCTCAGAGGTGACCTGTGCCTGACATATAAGGCCATGTCAAACCCAGATTTGATGAATATGCTTCACCTCAAAAAATCTAGATCCCTCAGAACCACAAGGGTGGGAGACTTAAACCTTGACACGGTTATTAATAGAACGTGCTGGAGGGACAGATTCATCACCCAGAGACTCCCTATGCTGTGGAACAAAATCCCGGTACATGTGAGGCAGAGCGCCTCGCTGGCCTTGTTCAAGAGGAATCTTGACCAATGGATGGGAGATCGCAGATATACCCCAGGGATTACTTCAGTGTCACTGCTTGACAGAGGCACAGCAAAATAATAGGCATAGTCTTCTTCAAACTAAAGGGGTGGCGAAAGCCACATAACTATGGGCTAAGCTTATAAATGCCCTTGGGCAGATAGCCTAGTATGAACCTATGAACCTATGAACCTATGAACATAGAGAGAGAGGACAGGGTAGAAATTATGTGGGGACTATGGTAAGGGAGGGGCTTCAAAAGACAATAAGGGATGTCATCAGAATTAGTAACACACTCATGGTAGTCAGTCTCCAGTAACTGTATGGGGTACTATACATAATCTCTGCCTGTGCCCCACATCAGGATTGTATTGTTGAGGAAAAGAGTGCAATCTGACAGAAGCTGCAGGCCAGCATGAGTTGGTGCTGATAATGAGGGATCTGAGTGCACATAGCAAGACAGACAGAACAGGATAAGTGGACTGCCTATGTCCACATGGGTGGGGCAACAGGAATAATGGACAGGCAGATGGCAAGGCAGAGTCACAAGAGTGACCAGCTTGCAACTCAAGTAGACTTGCTTCTAGCAAGGAAAGGGCACTGGGATAGAATCAGATGGTTAACAAAGAGGATAAGAGAGCAGATGCAGTAGTGACGAGCAAGGCATCAGTGGCACACCACCATCTTCTGGAAGAGTGACTCCATAGATGGCACAAAGAAACTCTGTCTGGTTGCAAGGCAGAGATAGAAAGCTAAAGAAGATGGTCATCAGATACCCTTCCTAAAGGATGCCAAAAACAACTTGCTCTCCAGTCCACAGGACATCAAAAGCAGATGGAAGGAGTGCTTCCAGCAGCTTCTGAAAGAAGAAAACCATCAGAAGCTGTACTGCCCCAGAACAGCTTACAATGAGAGAAGAGGAACACTAAGGAAAATGAAGTCAGGGAAAGCAGCAGGCTCAAATGAGGTTGTAGCAGATATGATCAAGGTGTTGGGTGAGGTAAGGGAGAAATAGCTCCTGAGGGTAATTGTAACAGTATGGAAAGGAAGGCATAACCCAGATGACTGGAGAATAAGTATACTAATGCCATTGTACAAGAACAAAGGGTCATCCCTGTCTGTGAGCAGTATAGGACATCAAACTCCTGTCGCACTTCATGAAAGTTCTGGAGAGGGTTATCGATAAACGAATACCCAGGGTAGTAGAAAATAAAATGGGAGATGAACAGTTTAGATTCAGATCACAATGTAGCACAACTGACCCAATGTTTGCAGTCAGATAGTTGAGAAGAAGGAAATAGTCCAACCGGGCATTCCTAGAACTGGCGAAGGCATATGGCAAGGTCCCAAGAACGTTTATTTGGGCAGTCCTGTAAAGGTTCAGAGTCCCAGAAACATTGGTAAAATGAGTGTAAGCTGTGTACAAAGACCCACTAATACAAGTGTGAACAGTCTTCGGACTCGTAGAGAGGTTCCCAGTAAGAGTGAGTATACATTTGAGTTCAGCTCAGAGCCCACTCCTGCTCATGCTGGTGATGGGCTGTATTAGCAAATAGGTTGGAGGGCACAGCACAGGCAGACTCTCTGAGCAAGAACTTCAGCAAAGGATAGGGGAATGGAATGCAAAACTGACAGCACATGGAATAAATCTGAGCACATATAAGACCATTGTAATGGCAGCAAGTAAGTAAGCAAGCAAGGGAAAATCAGAAGAAGCTGAGAACTGGGATAAATGGTAAAACAGTGGAACAGGCTAACAGCTTCAAGTATCTGAGAGTGGTGGCTGAGAGAAGGGAAGTTCGACTGAGTAGGTTAAAGCTAGACATAGAGTGGCTGCAGCCAATTGTCGCAATGTGTCAGGGGTAGTATATGACAGAAACATGCCAAAGAAATTGAAAAGTAATATGTACAAAACATGGTCATGTGCTACAGAAATCTGGGCAGTGAAGGCAGAGCAGTCGAGTAAGTTACAGGTGATGGAGAATGAAGTACCTGTGATGGATGGTAGGATGCACATTGTCAAATGGACAAAGAAATGAGGACATCAGAGCAGAAGCCAAAGTAGTTCCAGTTACAGAGAAGATCAAAGAGAACAGCTTACGGTGGTCCAGATACATGTGCAGGAAAGCAGAAGACAATCGGGTAGGTATCAGGCAAGAGGAAATGAAGGGATCTAACAAAGAGATGGATACATTGTATGAGAGAACACCCATGTCAGTCAACTGGTAGGAGAGTGGCACTGAATCGAGAGAGAGAGATAGAGGGCGACAGTTGAGATGGGGGGAAAGGGGGATGATGATGATGGTTGCAGTTGCTCTTTCTGAATTTGATATAACAGTCTGATGTCCTGCAAGCATGTAACATCTGGTTCCAACTTTTAACAATAAGACACTATCTGCCATCTTACCTGATTTATTAGATTATTTACATTTCATGAAGTAAAGAAAAGTATTATGCCTTCTCCTTTGCAGTCTTTTGGAACCTTCTTTCATGTTTCATTTTCGTTCTGTACTTGCAGTGATAACACCTCATTCTAAAGGTTCATTCTGTAAAATCTCTCTCCTCATTATTTACAGCTTCACTCTATAATAAGTACATTAAAGATATTAATGTCCTCCATCTGTTAAGCCTCTGTGAAATTGTCTGAAGCTAGAAATATGTTCTGCTGTGTCTTCAGAGTGTTTGCTCTCATCCTGTCTGTCACCCTTTACTAAAGCCTGGTCACTGAGCAGAACTGCTTGGAACTTGCACATCTCCCTCCCCCAGAATATTATCCTGATCTAATAAGGTAGTACAATCCCATCTTACATTTCGTGAAAAACATTTTACATTTTTGTTATTGGTGCATCTCTTTTCTCCTCACTGGGCACAATGGCTTGTATCACAATCTTCTACTAAATGTGAGTCGGCCTTACAAAAAATTTCGGCGCTTACCCCCAACTACTATAAGAACCCCCTTTTACATTTGAAGCAATTATGTTCATTTAATGCACTAATTTATCACTGTATGCATTTAGAAATACCCACACTTTTCATGCCTCATTCCACCATATTGCGGATATCAAACATTTTTTTTTACAACAAAATGAATCAGACAGCGGCCAGGATAGTATATTTTATTTTCAGAGTCTGTAATGTCAGTAGTGTGGATCTAAACAGTTTAGTTTCTTCTGGTTGTAAACTAATACTAGGAATTAAGTAGTCTATTCAAGGTGTACAAAATGCATTTTTGTCACACAAAGTCATAAAGTGTTCTGCAAGCACAAAAGTAATCTCACAGGAGGGCTATTTCCCTAAAGTAAATAAGAGCTCTTAAATCCTTCACAGTGAGACCCAAAAGAGACACTGTGGAATTCCATACAGATAATAGGTAGTCCATCCTTTCTTGAAAATTTAATAAGTCGACATGCTTTTTCTCCAAAAGAAATGCTCTCCTGCCCCTCAAGTGGCATTAACAATCTCCACATAAGAAAGTGGTCTTGCAGAAACACAAGTAGACAAGTCCTGCAGGTGTACTATTCCCTTCAACATCTCTGCACTCTCCATTGAAGCAATAATCAAGCGCTAGAAGTAAACGTCATCAAGGCGAGCATGTGTGATTGTTATAGTAGCTTCTGAAGCTATGTATAGATTTTCTGAATTCTTTACATTTGTCCACCATTTCATCTCACAAACCTGCTGAACTGTTATCATCATTTCTATGACTTGGTATGTCCACAGTAGACATACCTCCATCTCCAACAACTGTAATTTAAGCATATTCTATCATTTTGTCTACTTTTAATGCAACCACTCCATCTCTGACATGCTCAGTTTCTGTCATCTGCCATCTTGGTTCTCCCCCAAACAGCAACCCTCAAGCACCACCAAGTGGAAAAGAATAGGTTAGTTTCACTGGTGACATTTCCAAATAACTGTTCACTAATATGGACACCATCTTATGTCTGTCTTAAAAATAATCTATAAGCCTAGTAAGGCTAACCAGGGCAACTAAACTAGGCAAATATCTCTGTCATTCACAGGTTCATAGGTGTTTACTAGGCTAATTGTTCATAGGTGTTGTACTAGGCTAATGGCCCTTGGGGCCTTTACAAGTCTAGCCATAGGATTACTCTGGCATAATGACACCCAACCTTAGTTCCCAGTGCCTGTGTCGAGTAGAGCCACTGGTGTTATCCTCGTGGTGAATTTTCTGTTTCCCATCCACTCATCAAGATTTCTCTTGAAGAGGGTCAGCGAGATGCTCTTCTTGACATGTATGGAAAGTCTGTTCCATAGCATGGACAGTCTCTGGGATATGAACCTGTCCCTCCAGCATGTTCTGTTAATTGTGGTAATGAGATTGAGGTCTCTGGAGTGTGTGGTGCGGAGGGACTGGGATTTCTTTAGATGTAGCATTTCTAACAGAGCTGGGTCAGACATGGCTTTGTAAGTCAAGCAAAGATCGCCTCTAAGTAGGCGATATGAGACGGAGAATAGTTGGAGTTTTTTGAGTCTGTCCATATAGGACAAGTGTTTAAGGCCTAGGATCCTCTTTGTGAGGTACTTTTGCGGCCTCTCCAGTTGTTGCAGGTGTCTAGTGAGGTACATGTCAAATGGGGCATTGTATTCTATGATTGGCCTAATGAGGGAAGAGTAGTGGGATACAGTGACCTCTTTCTTCCTGGATGCAAAACCCTTAGTAATTATATGTGCCACATAGAAGGACTTTCTGACCACAGTGGCAATGTAATGATCAAAAGAGAGGTTGCTGTCAACCTGTGTTCCCAGATCTCTTATAATGTCTTCTGTGTTCAGTGGACTACCATCAATGTGGTAATTCATGGGAACCGGGTTTTTCCCAAAGGGGGCAATGACACATTTTTTGGCATTGAGCTTAAGGCCATGGTTCTGACACCAGTCGTTGGTCACAGTGAGGTCATTCTGTAGGATGTCAACATCACTTGGGGAGTTAATAATAGCTCCCAACTTGCAATCCTCTGCGAACTTTGTCAGCCAGAGTCCCTTCGTGTTGGCCTGGACTTTAGAGAAGTAGATACCAAACAGGAGAGGACCCAGGACCGAACCCTGTGGGATTCCACTCATGACTAACCGGCAGTCTGACTTGGAGTCAGCTACTTTCACACTGTGGGTTCCATCTGTGAGCCAGTTTGCAATGCACCTAGTGAGGTAGAGGTTGATGCCAAGCTTAGTGAGTTTTCTATGATTCCTGAGTAGGAAATTGTATCAAAAGCCTTGGCCAGATCAAGGTAGGCTGTATGAACCTCCTTGCCTTCATCCACAGCTCTGGTGACTGACTCGAAGTCGACCAAGTTGAGCAGGCATGATCTACCCTTCACAAAACCAAACTGTGTGGGATCCAAAGTTTGGAGATTCCCTGTATCCTTGTTTATTAGGTCCATGATGATGTGTTCCATAGCTTTGCATATCAGACTCGTCAGGCTAATGGGGCGATAGTTCCCAGGGTCTGTATTCACTCCTCCTTTGTGGATAGGGATGACTGTAGCAGTGTGCCATTCGGCAGGGACAAAGCCTGAGGTGAGGCTGTCATTGAACAGGACACACAGGTGAGGTGCCAGTTCACTCTGTAGTTCATGTAGAACACAACCAGGGATGTTGTCAGGTCCCATAGAAGCTATATTCTTGGCCTTGGACAGTGTTGTTTTAACCTGTGCAGCAGTAATACTGGGTGCATGGCAATCTACTGGTAGTGTGATTGCTCCTTTGGGGGGAGGGTAAAGTTGGCACTGAATCTGTTGGCCAGTATACTGGCAATATCTGTTGGCTCGGTATAGGAGGTACCATTTTGCAGTAGCAAATATCGGTATTGTCGTGGAGATTCTTTACATAACTATAGAAGCCTTGTGGTTGTTTTTACTATCTGCCACAATTCTTCTTTCATACCTAGCTTTAGAGGATTTGGTGAGGGATCTCAACTTTTTGTTGAGGCAGATAAGGGAGTTTTTCCAGTCTTGGGACTTCACCTTATTCCGCATCAGTTTCCTCCTTCTGTTGTAGAGTTTGTTTATGGCAGGGGACCACCAGATTGGCTTCCTTTTTTTGGAGGAGAGTGTCTTGGTTCTATTGGGTATGGCAAGATCCATGCATTTGTGTACGTGTTCGTACAGTGCATTGATGTATGATTCTGCAGTCATGCAACTATTCTCCTTTTGCATGGGTGCCGTGAAGTTTACCACCTCTGTTTTTAGGATCCCAAAGCTAGCTTTGGAGAAGTTTTTCATGGTGTTTACCTTTGCTTGGGGGGTGGGAGGGATGTGGATTTCCAAGGTGATTAGTTTGTGGTCGGATCTATCCAGGGAGGAGCTGACTATTGGTGTAGAGCAATGGTCACCCATGTTAGTAATGACCAGGTCAAGGATGTTGCTACCTCTAGTGGGGGTAAGAACAAGCTGGTCCAGGGCATTGGAATTAATGAACTCCAAAAAAACATTTGGCAAGTGTATTGGTACATGAGTAGTTTACCCAGTTAATGGAGGGGTAGTTGAAGTTGCCTAGTAAGAGAGTGTTAGGTTGGACCCTAATATTCTCCAGGGTGCATAGGAACGTGGAGTGTGAGTCTTGGGACATGGTTGGGGACATATAGCAGGGTACGACCTGAATCGCTGTCTTACCCAATGTTAGCTGCACCTGAAGTATCTCTGATGCGTTATGTTGGGCTACCAGTCTGGAGGTGTGCACATCCTTTATGAATATGGAGACACCACTGCCTTTGGGGCTTCGGTCCAAGTTCTGGGGCCGAAAGGTGTGGAATGAGTTATAGCCTGATGGTGCAGGGGTGCTTTCTGCTGCTGTGAACCAGGTCTCTATTACAGCACAAATGTTGATGTTCTCCATTTTAAGGAGTGCCTTGAGCGACTGCATTTTGAGATTTAGACTTCTAGCGTTGAGCAACATGACCCTCAGATTGCATTTGTTTGTAGCTGTTACGGTTGTAATTTGGTCTCTGGAACACCGCCTAAAAAAGGCACTATAGGGGTGGCAAGAGCCTTGGCCAGTATCAGGAAGCCCAGGGGTGACAGATGCAGGCCATCTGTAGCAAAGCATCGAGGTCTGTCAATCATGTCATCCCAGGCAGACAGATACTGGATCCCCTTAGAATGACACCAGAAACTTAGCCAGTTGTTGAAATCAATAATTTTCTGCTTGTACTGTGGTATAATTCTGGGTGATAGTAGGATGCTGCTCAGTGCTAGGGTCATACCCGCCTGGGCTACATAATCCGAGAGCTCCACCATGTCTCTTTTCATGTAGTCCAGAGAGGTACGTCTCGGGTCATTCACACCCACATGTACAATGACAGAGTCATATTTGTACCTGTTGTTGAGTGACCAGAGTACATGTGTTGTGTGTCAGATCCTGGCACCTGACAGGCAGCTGACTGTTACTTTCTCCTTATTCAACCTATTGAGTGAACATCAGTGTGCCTCACTATCAAGTCACATATGACTAGCGTGTTGGGCATGCTGTTTTGCCTTAGGGGCTTTGGTTGAGTACCCCATTGTTTAGGTGGTTTATGTGTCTTGTGATTAATGTGTTGTGGTGGTTGAGTGCGTTTCTGCCTTGGAGGGCTCTGCTGCTTGGGTAGATTTTTATTGAGAGCATCCACGAAGGTGAGTGTGTGGTTTGTGTTTTTATGTGAAGGTAGTGCTGGTGTGTGTTCCGGAGGGCTGTGTGTTCCATGTGGTGTGGTGCAAGTGTTGACCTTCTCCCCTTGACCAGCTATTTAATTCTTGGCTGGAGAGTGTGTGTCTTCTAGTTTGGATGTATAAGTGCATCTCTCACAAGTCTGAGTGTTAGAAGGTAAGGGGAGAGGGTTGTCTGTGTACGAGGCTGTTGCTACATTGCCTCAGGATGCCCAAGTTCACCAGGTTAATAGGAGAAAGCAAAGGGAACTGACCTTTAGACATGCCTGGTGGGGTGGGCATTAATAATAAGTACTAGATCTGTTTCCTTGTAGAACATTTAGTGCTGGTAGCACTTGTGTGCTACAATAATTGCTACAAGAAGTCTGGTAAAGTGCTATACTAATAAGCTAGTATAAGTGTAGGAGAGGAGAGAACTAGTAAATCTAAGGGAAAAATTGAAGAGCAGGCCCTGGCACTGCTCAGAAGCTTGCAAACAATCCTGGATACACCAAGTCTGTATCTGGACTAGACTAGTTACAGGAAAGGCGGGAAACAAGAGCAAACACAGGCTTTTAAACCAGAAAGTTGAGAGAGATGGAAGAAACTGCCCAAACGGCCAATAAACAACAATTTCTGGGCCAGGAACCACTCCTGTTGTGGTAGTTAGGCTACCTAGTGCTTACCACTCCCACTGATTAGCTAGAAGGATTCCCTCCAACACAGGAAAGGCTTGGGGGGGGGGCTCAGGAGCTTACAAACAGTCCTGGATACAGCAAATATCTATCTGGACTATAGTGACAGGAAAGGGGGCAAACAAGTGCAAATGCAGACTTTTAAATCAGAAAGTTGAGAGAGATGGAAAAACTTCCCAAATGGCCAATAACTACGATTTCTGGGCCAGAAATCACTCCTTATGTGGTAGATAGGTTATCTAGTGCTTACCACTCCCACTGATGTGTTAGAACTAGGCTGCCCTCCAGCACAGAAAGGCTTGGAGGCTCAGGAGCTTAAAACAGTCCTGGATACAGCAAATCTGTATCTGGGCTATACTCGTTACAGGAAAGGGGGGAAACAAGCTTAGAATTTTTTTTTTTTTTTTTTGTAAAGTGGAAAAGGAGAAAGCTGGAACAGAAGTTAATTCAAGGTTAAGAATCTAAGTGGGTTGGCCTTCACAAATGTTCTAATGACACTAGACTGGGAGGAGTGTCCCAGATCAAATATACACTATGGGCGAGCACCTGCAAAGCCACCAAGTATAAGAACAAGACAACAATAGGGAGGGGAGGTGTGAAACTATTTATAGCTACTAGCTGTATCCACTAAATAAAAGTTTTAAACTGATAAAGGAGCAAGGAGACTCTAGAGAATGCTTTTAACTGCAAACAAATCAGTTATATGATACCTGACTAGAACACACAAACCTCAAAAACTGAATTACCATGAATAGCTAACAGAATAGTGTTAAGTAGGCCGTGGTGGTGCAGTAGGCCATGGTGGTGCAGCGGTTAGCATTGTCGCCTCACAGCAAGAGGTTCTCCCGTTTGATTCTTGGCTGGAGCGCCTTCTCTGTGGAGTCTGCATGTCCTCCCTGTGGTCAAGTGATGTTAAAGACATGCAGGTAGGTGCATACGTGAATGGGTGTGCCTTCTTTGAAGGTTGGGCATCAGGCTGGCAACTTGGCACCGTAAAAGTCCACTGACAATCATTAGTGGACTGGATTTCCGCTGTGGCGACCCCTAACCGGGAAAAGCCAAAAGACTTTAGCTAACAAGATAGTGTCAACCTCATGGAGCAATATCTACACAAAAAAGGCTTGTACTTGGATATTTTGGGCAAGGGGATCAAAGAGAGAGAGAGAGAGAAATGCAGATATTGTGCATAAATTGGTAGGAGAAAGTACAGTTCTGTACACTTACCATAAATGTAGATGTGCGAGTGTATTCACTGTTGCAGTCATTACATTTGGGTTATCTGCTTGCAGGTAGCCCTCAGCCGGCCTGATTATCAAAGTCTTGGGTCCTGAGTCGGTTGCTGTCTCTTCTTCCATGACGTAGTCAGGGGTATAAAGCATGCAGCCAACGCCATTACATCAGTTTTTCTTGCCCCAGATGGCAGGTGCCCCCATAATGGGGAGCAATTATATACAAGGTTACGCCTCCAACTATAAGCGAATACACCAGAAAGCTTAAATACAGTAAACAAGAAAAGAGGTATAGCAAAGAGAAATCAGGGGGCTGGAGGGAGGGGTAACCAGGACTGCAACAGTGAATACACTCGAACATCTACATTTATGGTAAGTGTACACAACTGTACTATGTTCTTCGTGTTTCACTGTTGCAGTCATTACATTTGGGTAGATTCCCAAAGCTAAGGGAGGGAGGAGGCAATTAGTAGCATTAGGACCAGCTATTAGGCCCTGCAAGACTGCAGTGGCAAAACCAGCTCTGGATTTAGAGAAAATAGGCAAGTGGTAATGTTTGGTGAAGATATGAACAGAACTCCAGGTAGCAGCAACTAGGATGTCCCTGGTAAGAACACCTCTGAGAAAGGCTGTTGAAGTAGATGCAGTCCTGGTGGAATGTGATCTTATCCCCTGTGGCGTAGGTTTTCCATGGTGCTTATAGCAGAAATGAATGAAATGGCTTATCCATTTAGAAATGGTTTGGTTTTAAATGGCCTTCCCCTCTGCCCCTGTAGCAAAGGCAACTAGCAGCTGTTCAGTTTTCCTAAGAGGCTTAGTCCTGTCCAAATAAAATCTAAATTGTCTGTGCATGTCCAAAGAGTGCAGTATTCATTCTCCTTTGTTCTGTGAATTAGAAAAGAAGGTTGGCAAATGAATGGACTGATTAACAGCCACACTGGATACCACCTTGGGCATAAAGGAAGGACTGGTTCTGAAGGACACCCTGTTTGCATGGAAGATGATGAAGGGCTCCACTGCCATGAGGGCCTGTAATTCAGACACTCTTCTTGCTGAAGTGATGGCTAGAAGGAAGGCTGTTTTCCAAGAAAGGAATTTCAACTCTGCAGTTGCAGCTGGCTCAAAGGGAGGTAGAGTGAGCTTTTCCAATACAAAGTTAAGGTTCCAGGCTGGAGTAGGGGCTCTCCAGGGTGGTTTTAAATTTTTGGCCCCTCTGAGGATTTGGTTCAGCAGTGGGTGAGAGAAGAGGGGTGGCTTCGTATTCTAATGTGCTGAAATGGCAGAGGCATGAATTTTAATAGAAGAGAAGGAAAGGCCTTCGTGAAGCATCTCTGTTAAGTATTGAAGAATATGCGGTAAACTGGGCACTGTTGTGCCCATCCCCTGAGTTTGGCACCAGGAACAGAATCTTTCCCACTTTTCAGTATAGGATTTTCTAGTACTAGGCCTCCTTGCCTCCGGAATGACATCCAGCACTTGCTTACTGAGGGATGGTAATGGAGAGCTCAGGTAATTTAGCCAGGCTGCAAGGTTCAAGGTTTGAAGCTGGGGGTGCAGAATCTGTTCTTCCTGCTGAGACAGCAGGGAAGGGGTCTGAGGCAGATGCCATGGTTCCAGCAGTGACACACTGCGCAAGAGGGGGTACCAGTGTTGGCGTGGCCAGTCTGGTGCAATGAGCATTGTCCTTGGTTTTTCCTGTTTGATCTTTAGTAGAACTTTGGGGAGGAGAGGCCGAGGGGGAAAGGCATAAACTGAGAGGTTTTCCCAGGTGAAGGACAGGGCATCCACTTTCCAAGCTTGTCTGTGGGGAGTCCTTGTGCAGAATTTGTCCAGTTGGTAGTTCTGAGGGGAGGCAAACAGGTCTATCTCTGGGCTCCCCCATTTGTTTCTCAGCATGTTTAATATCTTTGGTTCCAGTTTCCACTTGTGTGGGTCCATGAGATTTCTGCTTAGGTCGTCTGCCAGTGAGTTTAGCTTGCCTGGCAGGAATTGAGCCTGTAGGTGCACTTGGTAGCTCAAGGCTGTGTTCCACAGAGCCATGGCTAGTGTGCAGAGGGGGTATGAGTGGGTTCCCCCCTGCTTGTTTATGTACCACATAACAGTGGTGGTGTCTGTTTTTACCAGTAATTGTCCTGGAAGGGTGTGGTCCTTGAAGGCTGTTAGAGCATTCTGTACAGCTAACATTTCTTTTTGATTGATATGCAGGAGCATTTGACTCTGGTTCCATTTGCCCTGAATGCACTGCCCTGCCAAGTGAGTCCCCCATGCATAGTCTGATGCATCTGTTAGGGTTTGGGCGGCAGGGGGTAGAGTGAATGGCAGTCCCTTGTTGAGGTAGCAGGGCTCTGCCCACCAAAGGAATTCTGTCTTTATACAAGGGATGATAGGAATCACTGATTCCAGGTCCTGAGAATGTTGACACCATAGGCTTTTTAGATACCATTGTAGTTTCCTCATATGCAGTCTTGCATATGGAATTAGTAAGATACAAGAGGAAATGAACCCCAGAACTTGCAGTATTTTCCTTGCAGATAGCTGGGTCTTTGTGGCCAGTAATTTGAAGTAGGCTATCAGATAAACTTGTTTTTCTGGTGTGAGGTAGGCCATCTTTGAAGTTGTGTTCAAGCTTGCTCCCAGGAATACAATTTGTTGGTAGGGTACTAGATGAGATTTATTTTCGTTTATGGTGTACCCCAGCGAGGTTAGAAATTTCTTTACAAATGCTAGATGATTTAATAGTATGTCCTGGCTTTTCTGCCTGAATTAGACAATCGTCCAGGTGTGGATATATTTGAATATTTATTTGCTTGCAGAATGCAGTGACTGGAGCTAGGCATTTTGTGAATATCCTGGGCTCAGTAGATAAGCCAAAGGGCAGTGCAGAGAAGTGATAGTGCATGTAGCCTGCTCTGAAGCGTAGGTATTTTCTGCAAGAATCCCTTATTGGGATGTGCAGTTAAGCTTCTTTTAAATCCAATGTTGCCAACCAGGCATTTTTGACTAGCGTGGGAAGCAGCTGATGAAGAGTTAGCATTTTGAATTTTGGAATTACCAAAAAGGTGTTTAGGATAGATAGGTCCAGGATAGGACGCCAAGAGTTGTCTTTTCTGGGTACCAGGAAAAGTCTGGAGTAAAATCCCTATCCCCATTCTTCTGGGACAGGTTGAATAGCCCTGATACTTGGCAGAGAGAGAACCTGCTGTTGAGCCTCTGCCCACTGATTTGGGGGTAGGTCTGGCCAACCTTTTGGGGTTGGTAAGGTGTGAAAGTGAAATCTGTATCCATGGGAAACTATATTTAAATCCCACTTGTCTTGGGTAATGAGTTCCCAGTTTTTTGCATGCAAGGTGATCTTTCCCTCTAAAGGTGCGGTCAGTTGAGCAGGGCTTGGAAGGTTTAAGGTCAAGTCTTTGTGACAGTTTACCACAGGGGGGTGTCTTACTACTTCCATCTTTGGAAGTTGGAGCCCCCCGCAGCTTAGGCTTGTGAGTACCTTGAGACTGTAGCCTAGGTGGTCTGCTGTTCCTGGATTTGGACTGAGAAGGCCTGGAAGAGACAGGAAAGGACCAATTCTTAGAAGGCCAATGCCTACTAAATTTGGGAGGCTGTACTTGCCGGAAATCTTTAACAGTTTGCATAGATTTAGCTTTTTCCCCCATCTTTTTAAGAACTACTACTTCTGTTTTGTTGCCAAACAGGCGGTCTTGGTTTAAGGGAGCATCCAGTAATTTGGCTTTAACATGATCTTGCAAAGTTTACTCCTTAAGCCAAGCATGCCTTCTAAGGACAGACCCAGTAACAGCAGCCCTACAAGATGCCTCTAAGGAGTCAAAACCACATTGCAAAGTATGTTTATCAACTTGTTCAGCAGAATGCATTAAATCCTGTAATTCTTTATTTTCAGCCCAGTCAGGAATCAACATCAGTTTCTGTTTAAGTAATCCAATAATATCCTGCTGGTACTTTAACATATGAAACTGGCAGTTTAAGGTCCTAATGGCCAAAGTAGCAGAAGTGTATACCTTCTTACCCCATCTGTCCAGGGCCCTGGAATCTCTATCAGAGAGAGGGTAGGGTTTTTGGCAGTAGTAGTTTTAATGCCTTTGGGTCCCTGTGAAATGGTCTCCGGGTCCGCAGCAGGATTCTTAAAGAGGAACTTGTGAGAGTTAGGTACTTTGCAATACCTGTCAGTTTCCTGGGAGCCAGAGGTAAGGTGTCTGGGGCCAGGCTAGATTCCAAGAAGGCATCATCTACAATGTCCAGTACAGGGGGGATAGCTAGAGGCCTGTGTTGAGGGAGGAGTAAAAATTCCCTAAGCCTCTTTTTGGAGTCAGAGTAATTGCTTTCCCAGCGAAAATGCTCCCTAAGAGTGTGCAAGGTTTCACCAAAAGAGAAATCTGCTGGAGGGGAAGCGGAGGGAATGGAGTCCACTACATCAGAATCCTCACAGGTAGACAAGGGTAAATCCTGGTCATCAGAAGAAACAGAAATTTCAGAATCCTGATCAGAAGCATCAGAAGGAAAATCAGCTCTAGGTCTCTTAGAGGGAAAAGGGTGGCTTCCCATAATTAGAGTAATAAGGTCTTCAGCCATTCTTATCGTTTGTTTTTTAGGCATATGGGTCTGACCATGCGGTTTGGACGTCGGTTTTCTAGACGTGGATCGAATTTTAAGCCTTGAAGAAGAAGATGGCATCGGTTTGATATGCAAGTCAGTAGGCGTGAATACACCCTCAGAAGCCGGTGCCCGCACAGCAGCTCCAGACCCATCCAAGGTAGAGACATCCTCAGGTTCCATAGTCGAAGAAGCATCTCGCGGCATACCGGACTCCTAATGGGTCTCAGTAGAGGCCTGCGAATCTGAAGTAGTGGGTATCAGGGGCTTCAAAAGTGCCTCACTGAGTACTGGTGAACTGGCGACTAGCTTAACGGAAGCATCGTTGACAGCTTTGGACCTATGCGGTCTGTCTCTGTCTTTATCTTTACGTTTTTTCAGAATGTCAGTAGTCTGATGGCTTACCGAAGCCATTTCTAGATAATTGAACCGAGTACCGAAATAGATGTGAAAATGAACCAACGACGAATAGTACGAGGATTGAATATGGCACAAAACTGACTGGGAGGGACATCGTGGGCTGGGCCTAAGCAAGGAATGCAGTACGAATGAAAATCTTTGAGGTATTTACTTTCCACAAGTAATACAATTGTTAACCTTTACTGACATTGGTTTAGAGCAAGAAAAAGGATCCCCAACGGGGTACTTAGCTTTTTTGAAGACTTCGGTTCTGAAACTCGAAAACAAAAAAATTCAGGAGTTGGCTGACCGGGACTTGCAAACTGCTTCTTCTTCGGTCAACGCACGGCAAGAAAGACTGATGTAATGGCATCAGCTGCATGCTTTATACCCCTGACTACCTGACTTCATGGAAGAAGAGACAGCAACTGACGCAGGACCCAAGACTTTGATAATCAGGCCGGCTGAGGGCTACCTACAAGCAGATAACCCAAGTTTAATGACTGCAATAGTGAAACACGAAGAACATCGTGCTATAACTTGCAGTTGGCTAAAGGGAATGTGTATTCTGTCTTAAACTATTTGCAGGCTGGGGTCAGTCCTTTAAAGTGAATTTCAAAAATTAGTGCAACTTTTTCAGTTATCCTAGCTGACTGAGGTAATACAAATAATATTATCTCTATATATATTATGATGCAGGTTCACAATGACTTTAATTTACTGAAATGCAGTCTAAAGGGATGATGGGAATGGAAGATAACATAATCTTATAATGGTAAGCAAAACATTGTTAGCATTTCTGGAGTACTAGCAAGCTTCTTCTTCTTGTCTGCACACCGTTTAACATGTATGTGTAGAAAACATAATCTGAAAGTCCTGTGAGAAATGTTGATAGTTTGTTTTGCTATCTTAGCAATATATATATCGGAAGAGTAGAAAGATACTGAGCAACAACACCCCACGAAAGAATGAAGTTACTTAATAAACAAAGAAAATAAACGTTTCTTTTTTGAGCTTGAGTACTATGTACGTGAGTTGATTTTTAAGCTAAATTTTGAATGAGCACAATATTTAAAAGTAAATTCGGGTTTTTTTAAACTTCTACGCTGATGAATTCCAGGTGGCATAAGTTATTGTATTATGCCCTTCAAAATATTTATATTTTTGGTCTCAGAGATCAGACTGGTTCTGTGACAGCTCATATCAAATAATTTTGGTGAAAATGGTATTCCATTTAGCGTACATGACTAACAGTAAAATATGTTCTGTTTTCTCATTACTTTACTTTCATATTGCGTCATTCATAGTGTTTCCCTTTAATTTTTCACTAAATCATCTTTGTTCCCATACCACAGTTTCATTAATGGGGATACCGACGCCATCATACCTGACATCAACCAAAAGTAAATGTTTTGTCATATTCACTGCATGATGGTGGAGGCTTAGCTTCATAAGTACTAACTGCTGTTTCTAATTAGTGAAAAAGAGTTTGTACATGGTAGCCCTGGTAGGTATGATATATGGACTGTGCATTGGCTGGGCTTGTTAAGCAAAGTAAAAATAAACCAGATCCTTGCTTTACTAACTTGACGTGAAGGTGCATGCTAGGAGGTGGAGGTACAGTAGCATGTCTTGGTCACAGAGATCATGGGATTGATTAGTCTGAAAACTAGTCATTAATTCATTTAATGTACTGCTGGTACAGAGATTGGGACAGCAGATGTTAAGCATCAACAGTGTAATTCTAAGACCATTGCTGTCTGTGTTTTTCTGTGATGCTTCTCAAAAAAGTTCATTTTATTAGCAATGTTAGGTACATGATTATAATGATTTTAGCTGTTCACTGTCTTTTGTGATTTGACCATCAAAGCTTCAGGGTATGGGGTTTATTGATGGTTTCAGCTGCTGTATCTATGGCCTTTGTATATTCCTCCACAACATGGAAGATTCCTCCCAGTGATCCAGTTTTCCATTCCTGCACAAACATGATCCCCAAGTTGATTGGTTAGCTTAAATTGTCCCTTAGCTTTTGTGTGAGTACTGCCCTGTATTGGACAATTGTCTGGCACAGGGTGTATCCTGCCTTGATTCCGTTGTTTCTAGGCTAATGTTATCAAAGCTGTGAACTGAAATTAGCAATAGCTGATAATGGAGGGATGTATAATGATGTCTGACTTGTTTGCACAGTTATAAAAATGGAGTTCTACGCAAGTTGGTCAGCCTTGTTTTGATCATGAAGTAACAAACCTAAATGTAACTTTTCTAAATGAGCAAGCAAAAGTGTATTGTGCTGAATATCAGTGAGTGGATTAGACGTCTGCATAAAGTGCTGGTTGGTTCTGATGTGATATTTGCACAGTTGCTAGCAGTATCATTCCACAATTGCATGTTTACTGAATGGTGTCAACAGCACTAGATGAGTAGTGGTGTGAACAGCCTTGCCCATTTGACTGGGCTTTTCCAAGTAAACGTAAAGATATCTTTTGACCTTGTAGGTCTTTCTTTATACCATGTAGTGTGGTACAGACATAAACGAGTTATTGGTTGTCTGTCTCTGTCCCAAAATTCAGTATTTAAATTACATATTCCCCATGATCTCTGCAGTCTTATGCTGAAGCAATATTTATCATGTTTTTTTTTTCATTTTTATTCACACTGCATACATTGGTGGAAGAATCAATGCAAACATTAACTGACAGCACTCTTTGTAGTGTGGTGTTTTTCATTTGCCTGTCTGTCTTTCTCTCTCTCTCTATATAGTTTGAAGGATTTAACAGACCTGCCAATAAAATGTGAAATTTCACCGCTTGTTTCCTATGCTGGGGAGGTAAGATCATTTAATTTAACATAGCATGTGATTCTAGTTAAGACTGTTTGTTACCATGTCACTTTTTAAGAGATTTAGTAGTTTTGTAACCCTTGATATCTGATAAGTTCTCTTCTACCATTTTGTGAAGTCATTCAGTCTGTTATATGCTGTTTTTACTGTTAATGAAGTCATTCCATTTTGCTCATGCAGTAACATGTGCTAAGACACACATCCATTGTTCATCTCCATGCACCATTTGTATATTTACTTTCTGGTTAGTAACCTAAATCAGCATTTATATACACCTTATCCAGAGGCATGTACTCTCCATGGTCAACCTATGTGTCTTCCCTTTTCCTGTTCTCAGAAGTAATACAGTACACAAATTACCACTACCAAGTATTGTGTTTACTTTTAATATTACTAGATCATAATTTACTTGTCTGTCAGGTAGTTGGAAGAAGCACTCCTGTTGCAGTACAATAAAATTGAGATTTTTAAGATTAATAAACATTGTTTTTCCTCCATTCAGTTCATCAATGATGGCCAAAAATTTAGAAAGCAACAGATGAGCAGATGAGTAAGTCACCGGGGCATGTGGATTTAAATATTTAGATCATGTTTCAGATATTATCTTGCGATATGTAATAAAAGGCAGATGTAAGCTTAGAGAATACTGGAAACTTCAGTGCACATTTTATGCAATATTTATTACAAACAGAACCTTCAAAAGAGTGGCCCAGGCCCTAGCTAATTGGGCATGCTGGTAGGTAGCATTGTTTCTTTCCTACCTACTTCATAGTAACATATAGCAGAAGAACTATGTTTAACAATTACCTTTGGGTGGGCATTCTGATGTTTTGCTTAGTTATTCCACATTACATTTTCCATTTAATGGTACTATTACTGTGTTTCATCTATGAACATATTTATTTTGAGCTCATCTAATTGGCTAGATTAGAGTGTTACACGCATAGGCAATAAAAAAGTATCCAGGATTTTTTATTTTTTTTGCAGAGAGTTATTTAGCTGAGTAAATTGTGAAGATGAAATGTAGATGGAAAGTAGAGTAAATGGGGAAAATGTTTGTCAGTGCTGAATGTTAGCTGCATTGGTGATAGACTTACAGATATACAGTACAGAGGGATGGAATGAATTATACAACAATTTTTACGTGCATTTGTGAAGCAAAACATTTCGACTTACAGTGTCTAGTTGTATTCACTCAGAGCATAATCCCATACTCAGAATAGAAAGGAGAATTTGGATCTGTGGAACTCTTTCCAGAATAATATACATTCTGATGCAAGTTAATGCACCTGCTTAAAAGAAAAAAGCCCTCTAAATGGCAAGATGAGTCGCAAAGCAGAGTGGTAAAAGGTGGTGCAAATCCTCTCAATAAAATATATATGTTCAAAAAAGAAAAGTATACTTCAGGATGGAAGTCTCACACTGAGTAAGGAAATAGTCATTGAGAACAGAAAGCCAATGAATGCTGCAGTACTCACACATATAGACAGCACCATGTTGGGACAGGTACATTGTATTTGCTGCCTGCAGTAGTGTTCTCCATATAAAAGTTTACAGGCCGACTGTCACCAGTGGAACATTGCATAACCCGTTTTAGAAACATTTCTGCTAAAAATGATCTAATAACTTCACAAGTAATCATTCAGAATATTAACATCCACCTGCAACGTACTGATGATCAGAACTGCAACTGTGGAGCAATCTGTTCAGTTGGATTACTAATCTTACTTTAAAAGACTGTCTAAAACTATTACTAAGACACTTCCTTGATTGAAAGTAAATGTTTCATTTGCAATTCAAAATGCTGTAAGGTATTGCTTTTCCAAAAACCTATGGGAATCCTACAGTAAGAAACTGACAAAATTAGTGGTGGTTTTGTGTTGCATTATATTACGGTACAAAGCAAATTATCATAATGCTTGAGGTGTTCTTACCACCATTCTGTCTGCTTTTGTTTGAGATGTTAAGTCCCAGTTTTTGTGGATGTTCGTGTTTCATTTTTGCAGTCCTAACCAATGGGTTATCCGGCTCCCGGTAGCCCTCGATCAGCCAGAATACCAAAGGTAAGTAAAAATTACGTCGGCTGCAGTCAGTTGTAAAGGATGTCAGGGCATCCGATACAAAAGGAGGCAGCTGAAGTCACTTCCTCAGTCTTCCTTGCCGCAGAGCCCGAAGCAGAAGCATTTCTTGCACGAGTGCTGGTCAGCGGTTTACCTTTTTTGTTTCCAAGTACAAAGTTGAAGTCAGCTATAGCTAAGTACCCCATTGGGGATCCTCTTTTCTTGCCTTAACGAATGTCAGAAAAGGTTAATAATTGTCTTACCTGTGGAAAGCAGATTCCCCGTAGAGATTTTCATTCCTATTGTATTATTTGTATAAGCCTTGACCATGGCATTCCTAATTGTGAACTCTGTGCTTCCTTTAATCCGCGTACTATTCATTGCCGAGCTAAGCTTTTAGCTAAACATTTTGGAGTTTGGCCTAAGTTTGTCGGTATTGTGTCCGCTGGTCTTCAGGCTTTGGATATCCCAAAGAAACGTAAGGATAAGGACCGCGACAGGCTTCCAAAGGTCAAGTCCTCTGATGATGTTAAGTTGGTTGTCAGTCATGCAGTAGCCAGTGAGGCACCTTTGCAGCCCCTGAAGCCCACAGATTTTCAACCGCAGGCCTTGGTTGAGACCATTTCAGAGGCTCCCAGGCCTCTGGCTTCCATCTTGCCTTCTGACCTTCCACCTGTTGCCTCTTCAGCTGGATCTGGAGCCGCTAAGCTGACTCCGGTGTCCAAGGCCTCCGGTCTTCGTTCCGACAGCAAGCTCATACCGACAACTTCGGCGGTTGCCAGGCCTCCCGAGTCCTTCAGACTTGCAGGTAAATCTTCCAGTCGTAAGCCTGTGAAGAAACAGATTCCAGTTTCCCTCATTCTCAAATGGTTAAAGTGGCTGATGACCTTTTGACTCTTATTAGGGGTTCACAGCCTCCTCCTTCAAAAAGAGGTAAGGCTCCATCTCCAGAGGCTTTGTCTTATTCAGGTTCTGATACTTAGCATTTCTGTTGATGAAGAAGAGGATCTCAGGCTTTCTCTCCTTTTGAGGATTCAGACACAGAGGAGTTCATCCCTTCTGCTTCTCCTCCAGAAGATTTCTCTTTTGGTGATACTTTAAATACTCTCAGGGAGCATTTTAAATGGGAAAGTCAAGATTATCCCCTTTCTAAGGAAAGGATTAAGGGAGTTTTGGGGATTGCCTCAGCATAAGCCTTTGGCTATTCCACCTGTGCTGGAGGTGGTTGATTATGTTTTTCTGGAAAATTCCTTGACTCTAAATTATATTCCTCCTGCTCCCAAGAAACCTGACAGGTACTATAGAGTTCCTGATTCTCATTTATTTCTTTTCAGAAATCCGTTGGCTGATTCAGAGGTTATTTCTCAAGGCCCTAAAGGAGTTAAGGCCACTGTTACTAAAAATCCTCTTCCTTCTGACAGGGAATCTAGGAACCTAGATAGGTGGGATAAAAAGGTTTATACCTTTCCCAGTCTTGCTATTAGATCTACTAATTGTCTTTTTCATATGCTGAAGTACTAGCAGCACACCTTGGACGCTATTAAGTCTAGGATAGCAAGTGTGCCTCTTTTGTAAGAGTAAGGATATGCAGGATTTGCTGAATTCTGCCAGCCTCGTCAGTAAACATTCTTTACATTGTGGTTTTGACATTCTAGAAGCTTCCTGTAGGGTTACAGCTACTGGCTTTGTTATTAGAAGGCATGCTTGGCTCAGGGAGCAGCCCCTACCAGAGCCTGTTAAGGCTTAGCTTTTAGATGTACTTTTGCATAAGGACAGTCTTTTTGGCAGCAAAGCAGAGGAAGTGCTCAAGAAGATGGAAGACAAGGCCAAGTCTATGCAGACAGTTAAAGACTTTCTACAAGTTCAGCCTCCTCACTTTAGCAGGAATTACCCTTTTAAGAGTTGGACGTTCCCTGATACCAGCAGACAGAACTGTTCTAGGACTAGAGGTTACAAATCTTCTAGGGGACAGGTGGCTACCCCTCAAAGGTCTTAGCGTTGGCAGGCTTCTTCTTCCAAAGCGGGAAGTTATAAGCCTGCATCTCAATCTCAAAACATTCTCAGTGACTCTGCCCAACTTCTGCCTGTTCTTGCCTGCCCGGATAGTCCTTTAGGGGGAAGGCTGGCCCTTTTTGCAAATATCTGGGCCACCATCACGGATGACAAATGGGTACTCAGAACTGCATCCCTAGGACACAAGTTTTCTTTCCACTCCTTTCCAGTACCCAAAGGATTCCTGGAAGCTCCTCCAAACCAAAGGGCAGAAGTAGAAAAGCAAATTTTATCACTGTTACATCTGGGAGCAATAGAATCCGTTCCTGCTCAGCAGGTGGGCCAGGGTTTCTATTTCAGACTTTTCCTAGTTCCAAAAAAAGAAGGCACCTTGCATCCTATCCTAGATCTATCCATCCTGAACTCTTTCTTGATAATTCCAAAGTTCAGAATGCTCACTCTGCATCAGTTACTGCCAGTGTTGGAAAGGATTCCTGGCTGGTAGCATTGGATCTCAAAGAAGCTTATCTGCACATCCCTATTGGGGAAAGTTGCAGGCAATACCTTCGTTTCAGGGTGGGCAAGCAACATTATCAGTTATCTGCACTGCCCTTTGGCTTATCTACTGCTCCCAGAGTTTTCACAAAGTGCCTGGCTCCAGTCATTGCTTTTTGCAGGCAGAGGAAAATTCAGATTTATCCATACTTGGACGACTGCCTAATTCAAGCGAATTCTCAGGAACAACTGTTAAAGGATCTAGAATTTGTAAAGACTCTTCTCTCTTCCCTGGGTTACACTGTCAATGAGGAAAAATCAAAAATGATGCCATCCAAAGAGATAATGTTCCTGGGAGCGAGTCTGAACACAGCCACCCAGATGATATATCTCACCCAGGAGAAGCAGACAACTCTTTCAGTTTACTTCAAGGACTTGGCAAGTCTGTCCCAGCTCCCTGCAAGGAAATACCTGCAAGCTCTGGAATTCATGGCCTCTTGCATTCTCATGATTCCATATGCAAAACTGCATATGAGGAAATTGCAATGGTACCTCGAGAACATTTGGTGTCAACACACACAGGACCTGGTTGTGATTAATTCCTCTGCTTCTATGACTGCAGACATAATTTCTATGTTGGGCAACAGTCTGTCTACAAAACAAAGGCATGCCTTTTCGCCCACCCCTCACCACTCAAGTTCTTACCACAGACACATTGGATTACACGTGGGGAGCTCACTTGGATGGCAGATAGATACATGGAAGTTGAAATGCCCAGCAGATGCATCTGCACATAAATGTAAAGGAGTTGATGGCAGTCCAGCAGGCCTTGCTAGCTTTCAAGCATCTTCTTTCTCCAGGGACACTGCTTGTCAGGACAGACAACACCATAGTCATGTGGTACATCAACAAGTAGGGGTGGACTCATTCTTACCTCCTATGCAGACAGAGCATAAGCCTTTGGTCCATAGCAGCATCACTGGGCCTGCATCTCCTAGCTCAGTTTCTTCCAGGAAGGCTCAATGTTTTGGCAGACCAGTTGAACAGGCAGACCCTGGATCCTCACGAGTGGCAGCTGAACAGAGCAGTTTTTTACAGCATCATTCAATGTTGGGGCACTCTTCAAGTGGATCTTTTCTCCTCACCAGACAGCATCACAGCGGCGCCTGGAAAGTGGATGCTCTGTCCTTCCCTTGGATGCCGCTGTCAGTTTATGCCTTCCCTCCTCTTCTTCCCAGAGTATTATTGAAGATCAGGGACGAACTACCAAGGACTATTCTCATAGCTCCGGACTAGCCCAGGCAGCATTGGTATCCACTCCTTCACAGTCTCTCCCAATTTCCTCCTTGGCATCTTCCTCTGAAGCCAGATCTTTTGGTTCAGTAAGGGGGAAACATTCTACATCCACATCTTCAGTCCCTCCATTTGGTGGCATGGCTCATTGTATGACTCCATCCTTTTTCTTCTTCCTTCAGTCTCTCCATTTGACAGCTTGCCTCATTGTATGACTCCATCCTTTTCTTCTTCCTTCAGTCTCTCCATTTGGCAGCGTGGCTCATTGTATGGCTCCATCCTTTTCTTCTTCCTTCAGTCTCTCCATTTGACAACTTGGCTCATTGTATGACTCCATCCTTTTCTTCTTCCTTCAGTCTCTCCATTTGACAACTTGTCTCATTGTATGACTCCATCCTTTTCTTCTTTTTCTTCTTCTTCCCTTTTCTTCTTCTTCCCTTTCCCAGCAGGTGATTGACGTGCTGAGGGAGGCCAGGAGAGCTAGCACTAGGAAGTCTTATGCTGGCAAATGGGAAAGATTCTCTCATTGGATGCAGTCTAGAGGGGAATCTTCTTCTCAGCCTATCCTTCCTCTGATCCTGGAATACCTGGCTGATTTGCTTCAGGGTGGTCTCTCTTTTTCCTCTATCAGGATCCATGCTTCAGCCATTTCTGTTCATTGTTCTTTTGAACAATCCATTTTCTCTCATCCCCTGATGAAAATGTTTCTCAGAGGTGCTTGCAACTTAAAACCTCCCAGAAGGGCTCCTACTCCAGCCTGGAATCTTAATTTTGTTCTAGAGAAACTCACTCTTCCTCCTTTTGAGCCAGCTGCCACTGCAGATTTAAAGTTTCTCTCGTGGAAGACTGCCTTCCTCTTGGCTATAACTTCAGCAAGGAGGGTTTCGGAGCTGCATGTTGATGGCTGTGGAGCCTTTTCTTATTTTCCATGCAGATAGGGTCTCTCTGAGAGCCAAACCCTCCTTTATGCCTAAGGTGGTTTCTAGCCTGACTCTTAATCAGTCCATACAACTTCCTACCTTGTTCCCTAATCCTCAAAATAGAGGTGAAAGAATCCTACATTCTCTTGATGTACATAGACAGCTCAGGTTTTACCTGGACGGGACTAAAGACCTTCGGAAATCAGCTCAGTTATTGGTCAGTTTTGCCCCTGGAGCCCAGGGCAAGGCTATTTCTAAGCAAACCATTTCTAAATGGATTGCACATTGTATTACTTTTTGTTATTCCTTTCATGGCAAGGTTCCTCCTCAAGGGGTTAGGACCCACTCAACTAGAGCAGCTTCCACTTCTGCAGTCTTTTTAAGGGGTGTGCCTACTAAAGACATTTTGGAGGCTGCCACATGGTCTTCTGTTCATACTTTCACAAAACATTATAATTTGCCTTTGTTTTCAAGGGCCAGGGCAGGGTTTGCCACTGCTGTTCTGCAGGGCATTATCTCCAATCCTTAATTCTGTAGGTTCCTCCTCCCTTTTCTCTGGCTTTGGTAATCAACCCATTGGTTAGGACTGCAACAGTGAAACACGATGAGGAACATAGTACAGTTGTGTACACTTACCATAAATGTAGATGTTCGAGTGTATCCACTGTTGCAGTCCTGCTTTCCCTCCCTCCTTCCCCCTCTTTTTCTCTTTTCCTGATGTACAGGCTAAATTTGGTTTAAGCCTTGTTTTCTGGGGGCTTCTGACTGTTATGGCAAGAAAGACTGAGGAAGTAACGTCAGCTGCTTCCTTTTGTATCAGACACCCTGATGTCCTTTACAACCAACGGCAGCCGATGGCATTTTTATTTACATTTGGTATTCTGGCCGATTGAGGGCTACTGGGAGCCGGATAACCCATTGGTTGGGACTGCAACAGTGAATACACTCGAACATCTACATTTATGGTAAGTGTACACAACTGTACTTTTTGAGCACAACTCTGCCCCTTTCTAGCTGACCACTCCCCTTCCCGTTGACCCCACCCATTCAGTTGTCTCCTGCAGCCCTCCTTTGATTTGAAGTCACCAGCCGCCACTGAATTAATGCACTAGTGCGGATAACTTTCATGTAATATTATTAGTATTTTCTATATATTTAAACACATTTTAATAAATATTTGAATATTCATTGTTAAATTTGCTATAATGCAGTATGCTAGAAAGCAGAAAATCCTTAACATCTGCCTTAAGAAATAAGTGGGGTAAAGGGTAGAAAATTGGGTCAGAAAGATAAGCCAGTGTATGTGGGCTGACCATAGTCACAATTCATGGTTGTATGTTGGAAGAATGCAGACCTACTAGCATCAGACTACAAAAGGTTAAAACATGCCAAAAATACTGCAGTTACAGACTGCAAGAATGCTAGGGTTGTGACTACAAGTGGCCTGTTGTGATCAGTGTACTACCCTGGCAAATAAGCTAACAAACTAATAAACGGGGCTAGCGGCATCAGCCGTGCAGCAGCACACAGTACTGATAAAAACTGCTGCTATGCATGAAGCATTCAACAACAAAGGAAGTGGTACTGCCAGCAGGCGATACATTACAGCTTTACCAGTCAGGAGATTATCGATCTCTTCCCAGTTTATTTATTTATTTATTTATTTATTTATATTTGTTTACCATGATAGTGCACTCATCAGTACTGACTAATTTCAGGCTCAGCTCAGGTGAAATACAAAACATTTCAGAAGGAAAATGCAGAAATGTAAGCAATAACAAGAGTAATTCAGACTAATTACTTAGAAAACAAATGTGCATATAAATTCTAGTGAGCAAGTACAGTGCAGTGTAGTAGGACACAGTACTGGCCTTGGTTAACGTGTTAAACGTACAACAATCTGTCCTGTTTTCCACACTCTTCGCATTTTCTTTCTACCATTGTCTGCATTCCTAAGTGCTGTCATCCAGAACAATTCCCATAGGCGTTTACAGGCTCTTATTCTTTCTGCTTTAATTTATTCTGTTTATTATGTTTTAAGTTCGACTCATGAGAGGTTACGTTGATAACAATGTAACATATTTGTTAATATGGCTCATACAGATGAGGTGCATGAGCATAGCCATGACTTAGTGAGACAGTCTTTGAGAGAGGACTTAAACACGTGGAGGCTAGATACAGTTCTGATGGAATTTGGGATAAAGTTCCATAGTTTGGATATCCAGTATGTGTATAAACATGTCCCCATACTTTTCTGCTTCACAGTTTTAAAACAGGATTTTGTCGTGAGAGCACAGAGGATGATTTGGAAGACAGTGATAAAATAGTGTAGAGATACATGGTCAGGGTGAGCGGTTATATAATATTTTATGGGTGAGAAGTTGTGTATAGGCTAGTTGATGTGGGATTTTGAAGCAGTTAAGAGAACATAATGCAGAGCACTGATGAGGTCTATGTGGCAGGTTATGGCTTCCTTTACCTCTGAACTCTACATCCAACTGTATTTGCTTACAAACCTCATCATACTGTTTGTGTCCCTTTAAATAGCAAGCAGATTATTTTTCGTCTGTTTCTCCCCTTCACCATATGAACTGTTACTTGACATCTTGCATCCCAAATGTATGATTTCCAGTTTGACATCTGAACAGATACACACACATATGCAAAGAAAGGTATATAGAATTTTAATGGTAGAGAAGCACTATATAATCCAGCTCACCTGCCAGTTTTTCTTCCTAAAAATAACCTGCTGATTCTGTTTGGGCTCGGTCACAGTGACTGCATAAGTTAAAAGAGAAGGTTTTCGTAAATGGTTTACTCAGATAAAATAAGGATTACTGTTGGGTTACCCCAGGGGACCATACTAGGACTGGTTGTCCTTATTGTTAATATAACTAGCAATGAAGCCTCTTCTACATTCAGATTTGTCATCTTCTTTTGGATCTATTTCCCTGCAAATACACCAGTTATCCTCCTTTTGTATTTTTGGTCTTCTTACTGTGATCCCATAAGCCCTTCTTCATTTTCACTGTATGCACGCAAATTTTACTCTGCAAAACAAATTTTACCCAAGTCTCATTATATGACCTTGTTTATTATTTCTGTTTACCAGTACACCTGAAAATATTTTGCTCCTCTTTTGAATTCACGTTATTTACTTTTTTTCTCATATTTTCTGGGTCCAGGTAGACCCAGGACATACAACAGAGATTATAACTTTCAGCTTTCTTGAAAACCCACTCGGATACCAGATGATGAGTTATTGCTCATGCATAGGGGAGGCTGGTCTGCCCAGCACAGCTGGCTAGCATTGTGATGGCCTCCAGGAGAAGCAGATTAAAAACTGGATGAATATGTATGTACATTTAAGCTTTATTTTGCCTCATTCACTTACTTCAGTGCACTATTCCCTCCTTTGCATGTATGAGAACTTCTGTGTTCTGTAAGAATACCTGATGTTTTATTTCTGTTGCCTTAGTTGTTTTTAGTAAAATAAAATATCTATATTGCAATTCCATGCAAGTAGTGTTGCTGCTTTAGCACTGCTGACCAGGTGATCTCCTCCCTAACTGAAGTATGCTTTAGAAATGTTGCCATGTAACCAAAGTTCGTCTTTTTGAAGAACAGGATCTTTGCACTCTGAACTGACTGTACCCCTGAGTATATTTTATTTTATAGCATAGCATGCTTGCTGGAACTGTTATCTCATCCTGCCCTCATACAGAGATTCTATTTTTGCCTTCACTGTAAAGTACCAGATCAAAAACCTGATACGTTCTGATGAGTAAATCCTGCTCCTTAAATGAATACAAGATAGTTGTTCTTTTGGAAACACAGTGACTGAACTGCCCCATGCCATATCTGTGAGATTAAATGCACTTTCCTTGATGAAGACTGCTGCTCCCCCAGTAACTGCTCGTTTTGCCATGCTGTGCCCTTGGTAGAGAACATCATGCAATGCTGGGAAGACAGCACTGCAACTTCTTGTGTAAGCACTGCTCAGCCCGTGCTTTCATTGCCTGATAATTAGGCGCTTCACAGTGTGTGTGTGTGTGTGTGTGTGTGTGTGTGTGTGTGTGTGTGTGTGTGTGTGTGTGTGTGTGTGTGTGTCTGCTCACAAGCATGTATATGTGAGTGAAGGTCTTAAGAATTGTTACAGGCAAGACTGCTATACTGTCTACATGGTGATGTTCTAAGGCTTATCCAAGGTTTAAATGAATGGTAAAATTACGTATCTCATGATTATTGATCTGCTTTACTATAAATATCACCTAGAACACTGCCTTCTACAACATCCAGACAGAGAACATTTTTCTTGAAATATGCATTTTTTTTAATTTTAGAATGTCTTGCACTGTCTGTTGCAGAGAATATATATGCATGTGTCTAGTTATCTTCAGTGCCACCGGCCTCTACTGCAGAGTTAACAGACACATAGTTGTATAGTTTTACAAATTACAGTTCCACTGGAGCTTTAGCAGAATTTTTGAAAAGGTCGTTTCTAAATGTATTTGTTTGTATGTATTTATTTATGGTCACAGAATAAAAATACCTTCACTACAAAAGCTGTATTCTTTTTTATAGAGTGTTTGAAGAGTTATGAAAAAAACAAGACATTTATTTCTATACATTTTAATTAGCTTGGCATGCAAAACTACAGGAGTTTTATAAGACTGGATATTAATCTTTTTTTTTTAAGTATACATTAGGAGCTTCTCAGTAATTCATACTTCAGAATGAATTGCTGACCATGAAAGAGAGAACGAGACTTGTTAGAGATTGTGTGCTTATCATTTTACAGGATGACTTATGGCTGCTTCACCACCAATAAAATCCTTTTACCACTTACCAGATTGCTGACTTTATATGCCACATTAGGCCTTTTTACTGTTACTTTTGACTATGGTCACTAAAGCGGAACTCCGGACCACTAATGATTGGCAGTAGATTTTTACGTACCGAGTTGCCAGTTCTGACGCACAACCTTCAACGAAGGTACGCCCATTCACGCATGTCTGTACACAGAAGACGCTTTAGCTGAGATTCGAACAGGACAACGTCTTACTGTGAGGCGACAACGCTACCGCAGCACCGGGGCCATATTCCTGGTGCTGGATTTGAAATTTTGATTTTCTCATCTTTTTGCTGTGGAATTGAGCAAGAAAACTGCAAAATGTTAAATATACACACAAATAAATAAGCACATTTTTTACAAATAAATAATCTGTGTCATCATTGAGAAAAAAATATTGTGTGCCTAGCTGACATTTTTGAACACTGAATGGCATAATGCCTTCAAGCATGTCTGGGTTTTCTGTGTTGTATAAATTAGTGGTAAATAACACCAAATGAAATATTGCATTGAAATTTCCTGCCAATACATGTACTGTTGTCCCCAGATTTGTGACATAATCTGGAAAATTACAGTTTGCCATCTGTATCAGCTTTAAACAGACCCAGGATACATTGCAAGAGAATGGCAAATAAAGCAGTAGCATAAATTGTTCTTTTCTTTTGTAAAAGGAGCAAGTACATCTACGAAATACATATTTTGAAAATTGAATGTCCATATCCTAGAGTTAAAAAAAAAAAAAAAAAAAGGTAAAAAAACAAGTTTCACCTTTAATCGTTGTGTATGTACACTTAAGCCAGCAGGCATGAGCCTAAAATGTTATCAAACTTCATAAGATAA